>NC_043001.1:11558012-11565512 GCF_006345805.1 Octopus sinensis | reverse complement strand
TGTTTCGTAATCTGCAGGAACACGTAAACAATACAAATGCTGTGTACTAGTAATAACAATAATACTATTCAGGAGAGCGACTGGAAAAGAACGGGCATTGATAAGAAATAGCAAAGAACGAGCAATAACAATGCCTCTTAACAAATTATACTAATGAATTAAGCTCTACTAATTAGTCCATTCAATATACTAACGATCGACGTTTACCAATTTTACTGAATTTCTTCAAAGAATTTCTAAAGTTATCAATACAAACTATAAATTTCTTCTCTTCTTTCATTGTGTTATAGATTTTTACACCAGCTAGCGTCTCTCCGAATTCTTTTGTTGAATGTCCACACGCATACAAACATTGTGTATGTACATGGATATATCCATATATGCTTCTATATATCTATGAGTATATGCGTATATGTACACAAATATCCATGTATTGCGTTTATAATACATGTATGAATTATATACATATGCACAAATGTTCTGTACTTGCTTCTACACACTCAAAGGTGAACTCATATACAAGATAGATAGATAGATAGATAGATAGATAGATAGATAGATAGATAGATAGATAGATAGATAGATAGATAGATAGATAAATAAATAGATAGATAAATAGATAGATGGAAGATAGATAGATAGATAGATAGATAGATAGATAGATAGATAGATAGATAGATAGATAGATAGATAGATAGATAGATAGATAGATATTTATAGATATTTGCCAACTAAATCTCGCTCACAGATTTAATATTATATATTATATATATATATATATTTCGTTAGCCACTAAACCTGTATTCGTTCCTGTTGAAGAGCGTAGGTGCGAAACGTAAAACACTTTCTTAGTTCCCGAGCGTTAAACTAATACATCTCTTTGTTGTTTACACGCACGTCTGCGTCTTTTGTTGTTTCCGTAAATTCTCACTATATCGAGTAATCCCTCGCCATATCGCGGTTCATGTATCGAGCAGTCAGTTCATGGCGGAATTTTCTGGCTAATATACGTAAATTTATATCGCGGACTCCTCAGTATATCACGTGTTTCTACGGCCGATAGTTATCTATAGTCTTTAAGATTTTATTTATTTCTGTGGGAACTTTTGGAACGTAACACGTACGACAGGCGAGGGATTATCTTATATATATATATATCTTTATATAATAATAATAATAATGATAATAATAATAATAATAATAATAATAATAATAATAATAATAATAATAATAATATAATAATAATAATAGTAATAATATGAGGGAATATTATTCCAAACTTACAAGGAAAAATTCAATTTAGAAAGACTAAATCAAATTTCACAAAATATGATATATGTATAAATTAGAAAAACCACCTTTTACCAATTCAATAATGAAATGACCTGTCCTTGTTTTCTTGTATTCCGAAATATTAGCATTATATCAGACTATGGCGCAGGAGTGGCTGTGTGGTAAGTAGCTTGCTAACCAACCCCATGGTTCCGGGTTCAGTCCCACTGCGTGGCATCTTGGGCAAGTGTCTTCTGCTACAGCCCCGGGCCGACCAATGCCTTGTGAGTGGATTTCGTAGACGGAAACTGAAAGAAGCCTGTCGTATATATATATATATATATATATGTGTGTGTGTGTGTGTGTGTGTGTCTGTGTTTGTCCCCCTAGCATTGCTTGACAACCGATGCTGGTGTGTTTACGTCCCCGTAACTTAGCGGTTCGGCAAAACAGACCGATAAGAATAAGCACTGGGCTTACAAAGAATAAGACCCGGGGTCGATTTGCTCGACTAAAGGCGGTGCTCCAGCATGGCCGCAGTCAAATGACTGAAACAAGTAAAAGAGTAAAAGAGTAAAAGAGTATGGATAATAAAATCATAACAGCTATTATGTTCCACTCTGCATTATTGTGCCACTCAAGACACGTTATATTTCCCAAACAATATACAATGCTTCAAGCCAATTACTATACTATCATATATGTGTGTGTGTGTGTGTGTCTGTCTGTCTATGTCTGTGTTTGTCCTCTCAGAATCGCTTGGCAACCGATGCTAGTGTGTTTACGTGCCCGTAACTTAGCGGTTTGTTAAACGAGACCAACAGAATAACTACTAGGCTTACAAAGATTAAGGCCTGGGGTTGATTTGCTCGACTAAAGGCGGTGCTCCAGCATTGCCGCTGTCAAATGACTGAAAGATGTAAGGGAATAAGCGAATATATAAATATATATTCACACATATACACACATATACATAATATGTATATAAATATATATATATATATATATATATAATATATATATATATACATATATATATATATATACATATATATATATATATATATATAAATATATATATATATATTTGTAAGTATGCACGGATATATATATGTGCGTGTGTGTGCGTGTGTGTGTAAGTAGTGCATGTGTTTCTCTCCCACTACAACTTTCCAACACACTTTGGTTTGTTTACGTTCCCGTAACCTAGCTGTTCGGCGTAAGAACCCGATATTAAAGCCACGTTTCGAAATATAAGTCCTGTGGGGGGTCAACCTTCAAGACGGTACACCAGCATGGCCACTGTCCAAAGACTGAAACATGTAAAGGAAGAGAAAAATAATTCGTTGTGAGTATGCATATATTTTGCTTAATGTGTGTGTATGTACTCCCATACACTCACATCTATCGATTTATACATACATGAACACATACATACATACACACACACATACATACATGCATACATAACAGAGAGAAGCATCAAGCGATATTCTACACCTTTAATTGAATTAGCGTATACTAAATGATTTGGTGTAATGTCATTCGGATTATGTGACTGCTGTGTGATTTCTAATATTATCAGGAGAAACTAAAAATGCTGCAAACAATTTGTGACTCGGAATCGTTTAAGTTTTTGCTGATTTTCTTTTATTTTCTATAAAAAATTATTTAATCATTTACATTATTTACATTTGACGGATATTTGTCCTCATCTTGTTTGTTGTTAACACAACATTTCGGCTGATATACCCTCCAGCCTTCATCAGGTGTCTTGGGGAAATTTCAAACCTGGGTTCTCATTCCTAAAGTATTTTTCGATATTATTATTATTATTATTATTATTATTATTATTGTTGTTGTTGTTGTTGTTGTTATTATTTTTATTGCGGGGACGTAAACCCACCAACACCGGCTGTCAAGCAAGGGTGGGGGACAAACATTGACACACAAATACATGCTTATACACACACACGCGCGCGCGCAAACACACACACACACACACACATATATATATATATATATATACCACGGGTTTCTTTCGGTTTTCGTTTACAAAACCTACTGAGAAGGCTTTGGTAGAAGACACTTGGCTAAGGTGCCACACAGCGGGATTGAAGCCGGAACCATGTGGTTGGGAAGCCGGAACCATGTGGGAAGCTACTTCCCACACAGCCACGCTGTTTTGTAAGATTCGTATTTATGAAATTGTAACGTTCTTCGAATGTACATTCGCCGAAAGTCAATTCGTCGAAAAGAACTTTACCGACAATTCACGAAACAATGAAAAGACAAAATATTCGTCAAAAGAATATTTTTTCAAAGAAATATGCAAAAACAAATGCTCTATTTCATTCATATTTGAATCACTCCTCAAAGTATTCTCAAGAACTAATATTTAGAACCTCTTCGTATATAAATCAGAAGTTATAGATTATATAGAAATAATAGTGACGAAAGCAGCATTAGTACATAAAGCAACCTTTATACCGAACTTAACGTGAATGTAGTGTTAGAGTGGAAGCGCAATGGTCCAGTGGTTAGGGCAGCGGACTCACGGTCATAGGATCGCGGTTTCGATTCCCAGACCGGACGTTGTGAGTGTTTATTGAGTGAAAACACCTAAAAGCTCCACGAGGCTCCGGCAGGGGATGGTGGTGATCCCTGCTGTACTCTTTCACCACAACTTTCTCTCACTCTTACTTCCTGTTTCTGTTGTACCTGTATTTCAAAGGACCGGCCTTGTCACTCTCTGTGTCACGCTGAATATCTCCAAGAACTACGTTAAGGGTACACGTGTCTGTGGAGTGCTCAGCCACTTACACGTTAATTTCACGAGCAGGCTGTTCCGTTGATTCGGATCATCCGGAACCCTCATCGTCGTAACCGACGGAGTGCTTCAGTAGTGTTAGAAAGTCGAATACTGCGTAATTCACCATGGAATGCCATTTGTTGTAGACGCACGCTCCTTAAGAGCACAAACATATATCGCAGCAGACGAGAAATGTCTTGGGTGGGCGTCTGAATTATCGGATCGCCGGACTTCAGCATACTGAGCTTCTTCAGTGGTAGGTGTCCGGTCAGCATACACGCCAAATATCACTGCCAAAAATGTACAGAATAACTGTCTTTTTAGGCACTGATTTTGGAAATATGCAGCATGGTTATAAAAAACAGATATTGGCAACAGGTGCAGTATTAATAGCTGAGACTTTAAGCACAGTACTTCTGTATGATCTCTCATGCCATATACCACAGTATACAGTGTTCTATCAATACATGCACGTTAAGTTGTATTATTAAGATAATATTTAATATACAGAATTTGATATAGAGTTCAAGAAGGTATATGTAATGAATCGCAAAATATAAATATTCACATCAAAAATTGCTCATATTCTCCAGGAAGACATGATGGACGCATACCTATTTCTTTACTATCCACAAGGGGCGAAACATAGAGGGGACAAAGAAGTATAGACACAGGGATTAAGTCGATTACATCGAATCCAGTGCCTGACTGGTACTTAATTTATCGACGCCGAAAGGTTGAAAGGCAAAGTCGACCTCGGCGGAATTTGAACTCAGAACGTAACAGCTGACGAAATACGGCTACATATTTCACCCGGCGTGCTAACGTTTCTGGACACATACCAATGAACTGAAGTCGACCACTGAAATATTAAGCAAGTATCAATATGTATTGTTTTATTGCAATTGTTTGCTTATGTTATAAATAATTGTTAAAATTGCAATTAATGGCATGATGATGAATCTATTAATCGATGGAACGAAACAATCCTTTTTCACTGATTTCGGTTCCTTTAGCATCCGCGATCAAATCTCACGAAGGACATGTGATCTGCCGTGGGTCAATATCATAAATAATATTGAAAATATTACGTAGATCTAATCGCCTATACTTCACCCGAAAATGTCAATTTTATGAATTATTATTAGCACCAAAACAGATAATTCAAATGTTTATTGTGGCGGGCTGTGTATACCACAAACACATACGGACGCATTCCCAAAACACATAACTGACATATTTTTCATTTTAAAATGTTATCATATTAATTTCACAATTATTTGTTTTTCAAACGTTTGTCAAGATTAATTTGCGATGTCTTTCTTGTGACAGTTAATGTCTGATTAACTGATCACTATATAACCCGAATATGAATTGAAAATGTATTTCCTTTTACAAATTACTTGTTCTTATCATTAAAAGCAAATATTTGCAATTAATTTTCTATCCAATTTTATGTGTTTTATAAAAAGAATGATTTTTGCAAGAAAATATTTTGATGACTATAACTTTGGATACATTTTGGATACATTTCCTGTTGATTAGAGCATTTTCGATCACTTTATCATTCAGTCAATAACTATTTCGATATAGACTGCGTTTTTGTCAACTGTTCTCAGTGAAATAGACGTGAACACACAGGTACATAAGTTAATACACATGAACATATATATATGTGTTTGTGTGTGTGTGTGCGTGTGTTTGTTTGTATGTATATAACATTAATAATAACAAGGAGAATGGAAAATTTTCACATCCATTGACCTCATCTAACAGTTATTTACAGTTATACTTTCCGGACCTACGCGTGGTTTCACTTCACAGCGATTGCACATCGTTATATTATATATTATATATATGTATATATATATATATATATATATATATAATATATATATATATATATATATAATATATATATATATATATATATATATATATATATATATATACTATATATATATATATATATATATATATATATATATATATATATATATATATATATATATATATATATATATATATATATATATATATATATATATATATAGGCGCAATGGCCTATGGTTATAGGGCAGCGCAGCGGACTTGCGGTCGGAGGATCGCGGTTTCGATTCCCAGACCGGGCGTTTGTGTGTTTATTGAGCGAAAACACCTAAAAGCTCCACGAGGCTCCGACAGGAGGTGGTGATCCCTGCTGTACTCTTTCACCACACTCTTCAACTCTAAGGCGGTGCTCCAGCATGGCCGCAGTCAAATGACTGAAACAAGTACAGAAAAATATATATATAACAAAGTGGAGTTGTGGGGTACCAAAGACTGTATATATGTAATGTAGTAATTTGTAACAACCAATAATTAACGCAACCAAAATGTTACTTTTGACAATCTTTTTCCAAAGAGTGAAACCGGTAAAGTAAATAAACATCTTTTAAATTGCATTTTCAAAAACCTTTTTCGTATATATATATATATATATATATATAATATATATATATATATATATATATATATTATATATATATATACATATGTATGTATGTATGTATATGTATGTATATAATAATAATAAGAAAAAAAGAAGGAGGAGGAGGAAGAAGAAGAAGAAGAAGAAGAAGAAGAAGAAGAAGAAGAAATGCCCTGATGCAGTGCCAGGCAGTGGCTCTCGTGGCTTCCGATCTTAACTGATTGGAAGTGTTATCATGTACCTTGTTTTGTCTTGTACATGCACACATATATACATACATTCAAGCGGATTACTAACTGTCACTTTGAAACATATGCGATTGTAATCCAGGCACATGAAGTATCAACCAAATACCTGATGCACAAAAGGGATGGAGATGCAGGAAAAACACCAAAATGTGAGAACTGATGCAGATTTGTAGAGATTGCACCGAAGATATCAACCACGTCATAAGCAGTTGTCCAAAATTGTCATTGCAGTATTATTTACGGATGAGACATGATGTTATAGCCAAATCACTATAATTTGATTCGTCGGAAGGACAACCTCGAGGCCAAAGAAATAAGAACTTCTGTATGGTAGAGGCTATAGGCTTGCATAACATGAAAAAGTAATGGTTGAATGTCTCCGTTTATACCTGAATAAAATGCAACCATAATAGGCCAGACATTGTTATTTGGTATAAGAGAAGAGAAACTGTACAATTGTGGAAATGAACAGCTGAGCAGATGTTAACATAAAGATCAGCAAAGAAAAGAGCTACGAAGAATTACTGAGACTGTTACAATTACTCTACTTGGATTAAAAGTTCAAGTTTATATGCTTAAGTATTGGGACACAATGTTGTGTAACAAACTACCTGGAGACCAATCTTACGAAATTAGGTTTCTCAAAACCAGAAAGAAGAAAACAGATTCAAGCCATGAACGAAACTGTTAAAATTTGT
>NC_043001.1:11551511-11557912 GCF_006345805.1 Octopus sinensis | reverse complement strand
ATATATATACAATGTATATATGTACATATATAATATATATATATTATATATATATGTGTGTGTGTGTGTGTGTGTTGTGTGTGGTGTGTATAGTGTAAACAGACTTAGCGCTTATAATAACCGACTAAAAATGTACGTATGTATAGATTGATGTCATAAAATTTGAGAACGTGAAATAATTACCTTTGGAACAACCGATCTCTAAGCACATAAAACTATAATAATACTATGGAATGTTTATTCGAAAAGTACTTTTAGACAGAAAAAAATGAAGGCTGCCTTTGGGATACATCTTCGAGTTTTTCTAGCCTAAAGGATGTTTTCAACGGAATACATGCTGTTATGTATTGCCTTATATGGATATAATCACTGTTCCAAATAAAGAATTATATATATACATATATATTTTCTTTTATTTGTTTCAGTGATTTGACAGCGGCCATGCTGGAGCACCGCCCTTAGTCGAGTAAATTGACCCCAGGACTTATTCTTTGTAAGCCTAGTACTAATTCTGTCAGTCTCTTTTGCTGAACCGCTATGTTATGGGGACGTAAATGTACCAGCATCGGTTATCAACTAATTTTGGGCGGGACAAACACAGGCACACAGACACACATACACATATATACATATATATATATTTATATATATATACGACAGCCTTCTTTCAGCTTTCATCTACCGAATCCACTCACAAGGCTTTGGTCGGCCCGAAGCTATAGTAGAAGATACTTGCCGAAGGTGCCACGCACTGGAATTGAACTTAGAATCATCATACCAACAGGCACCCAACCACATGGTTCTATCGCTTTTCTCAGACATACTGTGTGGCACCTTGTGCAGATGTTTTTTACTATAGCCTCGGGCCGACTAAAACTCTTGTAAGTGGATCTGGTGGACAGAAACTGAACGAAGCCCTTCGTATATATGTATATATTTGTCTGTTTGTGTCTCTATTTCCCCCAGCGCAATCGCTTCACAAGAGAGGTCGGTGTGTTTATCTCCCCGTAACTTAGTATTTCGGCAAAGGAATGAGGTAGGATAGGTACTAGGCTGACAAAAGTTAAGCCTTGGGTTCGATTTCTTGGACTAAAACCGTTTAAGGCTGAACTCCAGTATGGCCGAAACGAATAAAATAAATAAAAGAATATAATTAGAAGTCCACATTTATTCTTATAGTCACAAGAAATATGATATGACGGGCAGAAAAGGAGACAAAAATGTCGCACAGACCGAATAAAGACGCAAATACAGGGTGTTCAAAAGGACTCCCTGCAGTGAATTTTTTCAAGGGTTTTCCAATGAACGGATTATTTCGAAGGGGCTTTGAACACAAAGATCGCCTGATTTACCACCGCCAAACATTTTTTTTTTCTGGGGAGCAAGTAAACGATCAGTGTCCAAGAATCGCCTGAAAAACCATTAATGAGCTAAAAGACGCAATGATAATTCTTCACACGGTCCATACCGCGTCAGACTCTCCAAGACGTATTTCAAAACATGCGTAGAAGAGTCAACGTATGTATTGAAAATGAAGGACGACATTTTCAACAGCTCTTATAAAGTTTTTTAAAGTCTTGTAAAGTCTAAATTATTCTTTTGTAGTCTTATACCATCTTATAAATACTTATTTTGCCATAAAATACTTACTGCGGAGAGATTTTTTAAACACCCTGTACAAGTACAAGAAATTTTGCGTGGTCACACAACTCGCTAAATACTAAATCCGTTTCAAATATCTACTATTTCAATGAAATTAGAAAATACACAACATAAATCTGAGAATCATGGCTTCTCAACGAAGAGAGGTATTTTTTTTTGTCACAGGTTAAAAGGATTACATAGGATTACCTGCTTACTATAATCAAACATCTTTACTATAATCAAACATGTGTAGGTATATATTGCAAACGTTTCGTAAGCTTCGTTGCTTTTTAAGAAACGAAAATGTAATTTCACCAGTCCATAGCAAAACCGTTGTACACTACTATGACAATTTTTGATATCTTGGCATCTAAACCCAGCTGGAGATACGATAATTTGACCAAAAGAACCGCTAATCCAAGCAAAAATAAATATTGAAAACAACGTATTTGGCCACATTTGGACATACGACAGTTTATGTATAAATATGTATGTAGTATATATCAATTAATATATATCTATATCTATATATGATCTATATATATAATATATATATAATATATATATATATGGGGGGGGGTGCGTGTGCATGTGTACATACCGGAGTAAGCGCATAAATGTGAAACAAGGTGGAAAAGAGAGTACTCAAATACCAGAGGCAGAGGAATATGCTTTATTTAAAAGCAGCAGAAATCTAACAAAAGCTGTTACTCAGAGTTTGCCGTTCCCGGGCTGATAAATTTAGTACCAGTTGCGTACTGGTGTCGATCTAATCAACTGGTCCCCTCCTCCAAAATTTCGGGCCTTGGGCCTAAGTAGAAAAGGATATTTATTTTAATTTTCCATGTGATATTTTGTCTTACAAACTGCTTCTTCGTCCTACATTTGCAAAACAGAGTATTAAAATAGGTAAGCTCCCTACGGATAGAGATCTGACGATAGATTTACCTGCGAGCTTATAATCGAAACAGCTGTAAAGTAACGAAGGTGATTGGATAAGTTTCCTTCTTTGTCCTTTATTCATTAATTACTCTTGGCATTGGGAGATTTAGCACGAAATCAAAATTTTTCTCTATTTCCAACGGTTTTGAATTCTTTCGTTGCATAGGAGTCTTCTGTTTTTCTTTGATTTACTGGCATGACACACTTGTGTGCATTTCCTGCCAATTTCTTAGTTACTCAATACAATGTTTTTCTATCGCTTTTCTCATCTGTTATTTGGCTAAGTTTTTCCAGGTTTCTTTATCAACTTGCAACTACGTTTTACTAATTTATCTTTATTATAATTTTGACAATATATACATATATGAAAGCGGCATTCTTGCAGAAACGTTAGCACACCGGGCGAAATGCGTAGCCGTATTTCGTCTGCCGCTACGTTCTGAGTTCAAATTCTGCCGAGGTCAACTTTGCCTTTCATCCTTTCGGCGTCGATAAATTAAGTACCAGTTGCGCCCTGGGGTCAATGTAATCGACTTAATCCGTTTGTCTGCCCTTGTTTGTCCTCTCTGTGTGTAGCCCCTTGTGGGTAGTAAAGAAATAGGTATTTCGTCTATCTTTATGTTCTGAGTTCAAATCCCGCCGAGGTTGACTTTGCCTTTCATCCTTTCGGCGTCGATAAATTAAGTACCAGTTGCGCACTGGGGTCAATGTAATCGACTTAATCCGTTTGTCTGCCCTTGTTTGTCCTCTCTGTGTGTAGCCCCTTGTGGGTAGTAAAGAAATAGGTATTTCGTCTATCTTTATGTTCTGAGTTCAAATCCCGCCGAGGTCGACTTTGCCTTTCATCCTTTCGGGGTCGATAAATTAACCACCAGCTGCGTACTGGGTTCGATCTAATCGACTATCCCCCCCCAAAAAAAACTTTTCGGGCCTTGTTCCTACAGTAGAAAAAATATATATACATATATGTAACTAATTATCTGTATTCGTTGCTTTGTCATTTTCATCGATTCCTTTCCATCAATGTGTTCCCAACAGTCGCACGGCATCCAAACATCTTTCTTGTTGCTTCTTTTTCTTAAAAAAATATTCTCTGCAATTTCTTTGATGAACTTTTGAAATAACAAAATCCTATGCTTCAAGCTCTTCATTATCAGTGAAGTTTCAAACTATTCTAAAAGCATCGCTGGTATTTCCGTCTTTCAAAGTCAAAATGTCTTGACATTTCGATTTCCTTTACATTTCTATCTTTTTTTAGCGAGAGCATGACTTTGCCAGTAAAAATTTGGTGACCTGAGATGTCAGCACCACCTATATTGCTCAATTGTCTTTTACAGTAGATCTCCCTCTCTTTCTAATACATAAATGGTCCAGTTCATTTGAAGTTCCATCGCGTTTGATGATTCAAATGCCGCCGTCTTGCTATTCATTGCCGCTAATACCAATTCTGTCGAAAAAATAGAGATTACTAAGAAAATCAAACGATTAAGCTGCAGCTCGAAATGAAATTTATGCTGAATTATTGAAACGTGGCCATCCAAATATAAATGGTTAACTCTTGTTAACAGCATGGTTAACAAAAATGGTTAACAATATTTGAAAAATGAATGCTTACCTGATTAATGAAGACTTGGAGCCATCGTCAAGTCACCTAAGGATAGAAAGCTGCACCACACAGTTCTAAAACCATCTCAGGTAAATCCTTTTCTCATGCCCTCCTCATCAGATTGGTATTTGACAAAGATAGTCAGTTATTATTTTTTACCTTTAATTCCTGGTATGTACCCTATCTGTCTCTTTTGCTCAACAGATAATTTACGGTGACGTAAACTCTCTAACAGAAAATAAGAAACTGTTCGGACCAAATTGTAGAAAAAGAATACATCCTACCAATATAAAAGTTCGATCCTTAATTTCATAGACTATAAGAAAGCTTTTGACAGTGTTCATAGAGTAAACTTATTGCATTTTCTACGATAATATATCGTTCTTCAGAAGTGTGTTAATATTTTGTACGAAAAGAGACATTCGGTAATGGCATGTATTGAACCAGGTCACCATGCAAGCTTTCACTTTACTTGGTCCCGCTTTCTTCGGTTAGCCCTTGCTGAATTACAAGATCATCAAATTAAACTTGCGTGGCCAGATGGCACCAAGCTAATAATTGTGGACCTACTTTTCATACATTTATGTGTGCATGTGTAATATTCAAATGTCATATTCAAACATTTTACTGCGTTTTACTATTTAGAGACTCAAAAATCAAGTTCAGTATATTTAATTACATTTTTTTTATTTCAATCAATAGATTGCTTCCATGCTATGGCGCCACCTTGTAGGATTTTAGTCGAAAGAATCGTTTGCAGTTATTATTTCTTTCCTTTAAAACCTGGTACTTTATCTGTCTCTTTTGCTGAACAGATAATTTAAAGTGGTGTAAACACGCCAACACCGTTTGGCAATCAGTGGCTGGAGACAAACACAGATGCAAATGCACACACACACATACTTGTACACACACACACACAGATGCTCGCGCACACACGCATGCTTGCATACACACATAGCCAAAACGCTTCTTACAATTTCCGTCTACCACATCCACTCAGAAGGCTTTGGTCGGCCCAAGGCTAGAGTAGAAGACACTTGCACAAGATGACTGAACCTAGAAGCATGTGATTGGCAAGAAAACGTCTTACTACGCAGCCACGACCGTTCCTATTTGGCAAATTTCCAATATGAAATAAACAAATCGAATTTTGGAGGATAGTAGTTACCTTAAAATCGCCGTCTGTGTATCATGTTACATGTATACACACTATTCGTAGTATTAGTAGACATGTGCTTAAAGCACAATAAGATACTTCGAAGTGAGACAAACATCGTGAGTTACAAGAACAGACACACACACAAACACACACACACATACGCGGTGGGATGTTTTCAGATTCCATCTACGAAAATCGCCCACAAACCTTTCGTGGTCAAAAGCTGTAGCGTAAGACACTTGCCCAGATGTCAGACGGTGGGACTGAACTATACAGACACCAAATCCACCAAACCTCCTCCCCACAGATAAATAAGAACAGACACCACAAAATTTACAAGACCCCCCCCTCCCCCGGTGAAAAAGGTTATGTGTCCATGGAGGAAAGAGTGTTGTCACTCAGCGATGGGGAAAACGGTAAACGAAAGACTAGACCAAAAACTAAAGAGGACTCAGGACTCAGAGGTGGCGAGTGGTGTTACTCAGTGGCGGGTGAGTAACACGCTTTTCACATTCTCTATTCTCAAGTTATCATTCTTGTATCATTATTTTAATATTTTGATTGTAATGTTGTTCATGTCCATTTTCATGTGTCATTCATAGCATCATATTTTTATTTTCATTGTTATATGTCCCCTACATGTGTTTTAGTGTCCCCCCTTTATGTAATGCCTTTATAGCAATTTAAAAGAAATAAAGAAGTTTGCTTCCCAACCACGAGGTTTGGAGTTTAGTCCCACTACGTGGTACCTTGGGCAAGTGTCTTCTACTATTGTCTCGGGTCAACCAAACCCTTGTGAGTGGATTTGGTAGACAGAAACTGAAAGAAGCCCGTCGTATATATATATATATATATCCACCTATGTGTGTGTGTGAGTGTGTGTGTGTGTGTTTGTCCCACCATCACCACTTAAAAACCAACGTTGATGTGTTTACGTCCCCCGTAACCTAGAGGTTAGGCAAAAGACACCGACGGAAAAAGTACCAAGATTATTAGGAAGAGTTTACGAAAAAAACAAACAGATGTATTAGTATAACGCTCAGAAAT
>NC_043001.1:11496511-11549011 GCF_006345805.1 Octopus sinensis | reverse complement strand
GCATACTGGGGTTGATCTAATCGACTGGCCCCTTCCTCCAAAATTTCGATCCTTCTACCTAGATTAGAAAAGAGTATATTTCCCCCTTATTAAAGTCACGTGCACAACTGACTCCCGCAAAAAAAGACAAACCATTTTTCTTTTTAGCATCTGAATTTTAAAGTTCCACTGATATTTTTTCGATCAATATATAATGTTTCAATCATTTTGCTTTGTTCCTCAGACTGTTCCAGAATATTCTCCATATATTATCCCCCATGACGAGGTAATGTCTAAAGGGATAGTCTTTCATATTTGACAACGGGCTTCAGACTTTGGGCTATGTATGTATAAGCGTTTGCCTGTACGAGTAAATGGGTATGTGTATATGTCGATATCTTTATGTGTATGTGTGTATAAACGTATATGCGTGTGTGTATACGTGAATGTGTGTGTATGCATATATAGTTTCATGTATAACTGTATGCGTGGATATGTATATATTTGAATTTATCTGCATATGTCTGGATGTATATACGCTTGTATGTCTATGTGCATGTGCGTATGTATGTATACGTAAGTTTCTATGTAAACTTTTATGCGTGGATATATATATATATATATATATATATATATATATGCTTGTATCTGTAAGTGTATGTAAGTGTATCTGTGCGTATATATATGTTTGTACGTATAAGTGTATTCATGTCTGTATATATGTTTGCATAAATATGTGTATGTGTGTTTACACGTATTTTCATGAATAGGCGTATATGTGTATGTATATGCATATATGCATCTGAGTTGGTGTTCATCCAAGTTTGTTAGTATACACGGGCTGTACATGTTAATGTGTGTATATATGTATGCATGTCACTATGTATATAAATATATACGTATAGTTATACATATATGCATATATAAATTATACATATATATATATAATGTATATACATAAATACATGTACATATATAAATATATCTACCTAATATATGTATACATATATAATACATATATACTATTATATCATATATATATACGTATATATATATATATATATATATATAATATATATATATATATATTATATATATATATAATATATATAGTTTTATTTATATATTATATATATATACATGTAAGGCTTGCGTGTTTGAATGCATGAATATTTTCATGAAGAGGGTGAAAATTTATTGGGATTAATTCTTAGCGAAACTTAAAGCACTTGACGGGTAGCTAAACAGCCTTCGACTTCAGGCAATTCTTTTCCCTTACCCGACAAATTGCTGACACCGATAGCTTTTGTTGTTCCTAACCCTAGGATGTTATTCGATTTCCTGAAGGCATCCAAAACTGGTTAAAAGCTGCCATATATGAAAGCGATAAAAATGTAAACGGTCCACTGCCGTCATCACCTTCCCCCAATTTCTTGCATAACTATATACATATATATATATATATATATATATATAATCATATATATATATATATATATATATATATATATATATATTTATGTATGATTTATGTGTGTATGTGCGTGTAAGTATGACTTATTTAAATTTTTCTTTGCAAGATTCCAACTTGTCAAGCAAAGTGACAAGCCTACTTTGCTTCAGACAGCAGAGTTTCAGAGATTTGTGAATACGTGAATGGAAGTTAATGTTTGTATGGCTGTTTGCGTGGGCTTATATGTGAGTGTGTTTGGGCATTATTTATGTATGTGTGTTTGTGTTATAACTTGTGTATGTGATTATGTGTGCATGTGTAAGTATATGTATATGTATGAAAGTATATATGAATGTGTCGTGTGAATGAATATATATACATATATCTATTTATATATATATACATATATCATGTGTATATATATATATATATATATATATATGTATATTTATATATACTATATATATCTTAGCATATATATATTTACGTGTATATATATATATTATATATATATATATATTATATATATATATATCTAATATAATATATATATATATATATATATAATAATGTACATGTGTATGTATGTAATTGTATAGAATGCATGTATGTGTGTGTGTATGCATATATGTATATATTGGTAGCTAGATAGACAGGTAGGTTTGTATGTAGGTAGAGCGGTTATTATGCATGCATATATGTGTGTATGTATATATGTATGTATGTATTTATGTATGTTTCTCTGTATGTGTCCTCGCGTGTGCGTGTGATAGTATGACTCAATTATTTTCCTTACAGATTTCAAGCAGATCAAATAAAATGACAAGACTTCTTTGTTAGAGCCAAAAGAATTTAAAGGGTTTGTGGAAATATGAATTCATGATTATAAATGCTTATACATATATATATATATATATATACAAAAATTATTATACTTATAAACATTATAATAATTAGGGTTAAGCAAAATTGCTTCAACACATACCGAAATTTAGAAATAGCAGTTAAATACTATTCTACTACCATAAGATATTTCCCAGACAGCAATACTATCAGCTCACACAAGCAAAGAGAAAAATAACGTATCCACCCGGCTTTGATTAACTATATACGCGTTTCTGGATTAAAGATATGTAAATAACTTATACCTTATTTCCGTCATCAGTATAGTATTTCAATTATAAATTTGAGAGCACTAACAATCAAGATATTTATTTGACCAAACTCCATCGAAGAAA
This sequence comes from Octopus sinensis, assembly GCF_006345805.1. NCBI lineage: Eukaryota > Metazoa > Mollusca > Cephalopoda > Octopoda > Octopodidae > Octopus > Octopus sinensis. The sequence continues at coordinate 11,546,341 of NC_043001.1, read as the reverse complement.
ATTAATAACTAAAAAACGTGGTTGGATGTCACCCAGAATGTTCGTCAATATCGACATTTTTATCGGTCATTTCGGAAACCTCCGAACCACTCGTACACTTGTGTGCAACTCATACACTCGTCTCCATACACTTTCTGTATGTATGTATTTGTCCGTGGGTCAAAATTTGAAGTCCTAGTCAACTTAAATTTTACAGGAAATTTCACTCTATTCTCATTATTGTTTGACCCACCAGTGATTGTTCCGTAGTTATTCCTAATAAGATTATAACCTTGTTTTGATATTTCCAATTTTTGGGTACATGTGCATTATATAAGCTTCATAGTACTGAGGCAAACATTCGCTCATTTCCTGCCTCAATAGTTACGAGTGTGTATTTAAAATTTACTTTGCGCCTATTTAACCTCTGCAGTTTACCTATCATTTTACAACTTATATTTCTTACTTTTACATGTGAGCTGGCAGAATCGTTAGCAGGCCGGGAAAAACGCTTAGCACCATTTCGCCCGTCCTTTCCTTTTAAGTTCGAATTCCGCCATGGTCGACTTCACCTTTATCATTCCAGGGTCAATAAAATAAGTACCAGTTGAGTACTAGAGTTGATGCAATCAACTTACTCCCTCCACGGAAAATGCTGGCCTTGGGCCAAAATTTCAAATCAATACAACTTTAAAATCTCCTGGGCAACTTATTTCTACAACCTTGCACAATTAATTTTACATCTCCAGATACTTAATTCTGATATGTTATGATAAAATGTTGTATAAATTTTGACAACAACATTCCACCGGTGTTCTTATGTGTAAATGGACTCTCCACATCATTGTAATTTTTTCATGCCCTAAAACCATTTCTACGAATTGCATTCTGCAGTGATTTCGCCATTATATCATTTCTGATAGGTAGTTATTATCGAGATGACATTCCCTGAATACTGGTTATCATTCTAGTGACATGGCATCTTCGCTGTTTATTCCCGGGAGCCCTCACCGATTGGAATATCTGGGTTTCTTCTTTCGAGACATTCAAATCAGTTTTGTGTTTCATGTATATGTTGTTATTCGCTGTTGCTGAGTTTAAAAAAGTTTAATCTTAGATATGAAAATTAATATTATAGTTATTCCTCCTCCGTACACTACACTGTTTATTTATAAAACTTTAGCATCGAGCTGTCTAACAATACTGTTTTTAATATTGTTCTGATAAACCAAAGCGCTTGGGTTAAATGTTCTAATGTGGTGGGGGCTGTCCTCTCCTTCTGCATCCCTGGCCAGAGTCAAAGAATATTTTCTACGGAGATCCTTTCAAGCTTTTATATTCTATTTGACTCGTGGACGAAGAATCGCCCGTGCATGCACTGCGACATCTGGTAGCTAGTAACTACTGCGAAATGGAGTAGATTCGACTCTCAATGTCTGTTTACATTGATCCTGAGCTACCGGGACTTTAAGATTCTGGTAAGACCATAAACGTCACTGTTGATATGGAAAGTTCACATCTGCATCTCACGTCTAGTTAAGTAACCCAAATACTGGTATACTTTCTGCTGCGTAACAGTGTGGGCATGAATTTATTCACTGCAGAGAACTCCGAACACAATATTTCTCCCAAATTTAATACTCTTTGCTTAATCACATCTTACAAATGCAATGCATGACATAATATTATGCATTCATCGCTGTCTGTAGCTTTCCTCAGAAACAATTAGTTTATTAATTCAGATAAGATGTTTCAAAATTATTTTTTTCAGATTTTCTTCGTTTTAGAAGCAAGTGGCTAAATATATCTTAGGAAAATTTGAGAAAAATGTTTAAACTCTTCTTTAATAGTTTAAATCTTTAATATATAGCCCAAGGGCGTCCACAACGATGTTATGTGAATTTTTTAATGCTTATCTTCCAAAGAGCGAATTATAAAACGTTCATATTTACTAAACAAGAAAATAAAAACGATGTATTAGGTTTAAATTTCTTCTCAGCAGCATTCCAGAGACAATCTGCCCACAAAATATTCCGCTTTAGGAAAAGATGTTGTCAAAAGCAATGTAATAATTCCAGGTTAGTTAGTTAGTTAGTTAGTTAATTTATTGGCTCAAAAAGCAAAAAGCAAGGCCATGTAGGGGGACATGGAGTTATGTACAGGGTGGTGTTCATGTAAAGAGTTCAGGCCACTTGAGGTCAAGGGAGACTTTGAACCGAGCGGTCGTCGGCATCTTCACCATCTCGTCTGGCAGCTTGATGATGACCAAGGATGAACATCGGTTGACTATATTTTCGGTTGAGGACTTTAGAAGAACGTAGAGCGCTTGATGTCCACGTTTGGAAGAACAGAACGAATACATTCTTGTAATCCATCTAGAACTATAGCCAAGATCCTTGTATGCTATAAGCACACCTGGCATCACTGATTAGGAATTGCATAGCACATCACCTAACTCACTTCTTCTCAGCAATTTGATGTAATATATAATTATCACTGAAACTTAAGACTCTAGAAGAATAGGTTTAGTTACTTTATATACATAATCTACATAAGATTCTAGAATGTAATTAGCCAATAGTTTTTGCTATGTAGATGCTTTTGTTCTAAGGTATCAGATTATATACTTGCTAATAGCAGAAAGTTTGTTATATTTATATCCTAACTGAGAGCTTGTTAACAGCAGTTGTTAAAAACATCTCTCATAACATGTCACAGCTTTGTACAAATACCGTATAATCCAGGGAATTTTTGATGTTTTCTTATCGAGAAGACTTCCTACTATAGTCTCGATTATATCACCACTGACACGGATTAAACTTCTTGATTTTCACATTCCAGACCTTTTAACGGAGTGAAAACGTATCTATCACTGAAGGCGTATTGGCAGTCCCCTCCGTCTCTCTGTAGACCGAATTTCTTCTTGAGTATTTCTTTCAGACATTCTCACCTGATAAAAGTGTTTCTCACAGCATTTAGCCTTCATTTCAAAGTTCTCCATTTCTTTTCTACTATTCTCCTTTTTATTTTAAAACATTTTTTTCTAATTTATTTTCCATTTTAGATTTTGTTTACATCAGATACGTATCGCTACATATCGTCTTTTTTTTCTATTTTCGAAATCCATGTTAATGTTTTTTCCTATTATAAATTTTACTTAAAAGTGTTCTTTTATATGGTATCTTCAAGATACTACTTAAAGATTGCTCAAATGGAACGCTTATTTGCTAATATAATAGCTTATTAGTTTCTTGTAATTACTCTCGCTCTGCTAAGTCAATGATCGTCAACATCAACATGGTAGGTCTCACTTCAATACTACTACAGTATGGTATGCATTGCACTACATTGCACTACAGCTTTCATAATGAATCTGTTTTCTCTTTCAAGCGTTTATACATTTCGCTTCCCTTCCTTTCATGACTTTCCTGTGGTTACTGGCAGTTGCCTGGGGTGATGTGCTGCTTCAGTCAATGTGGATTATACATCAGTATATACATGTGTAGTGGAGGCACATGGCTTAGTGATTAGAGCAGCGGACTCGCAGTCGAGGGATCGCGGATTCGAATCTCGGACCGGGTGATGTGTGTGTTTATGAGCGAAACACCCAAGCTCCACGTCGCTCCAGCAGAAAGTAAGAGCGAAATTCTGCTGACCCTTTCGCCACAACTTTCTCGCACTCTTTCCTCTTACATCGAGCGACACTCTTGCAAAAGACCAGCATTCCGCCCAGCTGGAGAAATTATATGCAAATGAAACCGGGAAACCGTCCCTTATGAGCTAGGCTTAGCTTGAGAAAGAACAAACAGCAACATACATGTATAGACCTGAGAAATGTTTCCGAGTAAGTCTAGTAGTTGTCTCTTCATACATGTCTTTCCTCTCCACACATACATGTTTATCAATTGGAAATCTGCCGACGAAGGCCGATATAGCTTAGCAGCAGTGTCATAATATACGTTGCTCTCAGAACGCAAAAGATATGGAACAGCGGCGCAGGAGAGTTCGTCAAAACCGCTGAAAAATCTGTCAATCCATTGCCTTGGATTCGTACATTTCTTTTTATCGATTTTGAAAGGAGAAAACACAAAGTTAAATGTACCAGGAGTGTAACTAGAGAGTAGAGAATCAGAAGAAGGACCTCGAATCGTTTTATCCAGCACCCTGTTGACTCAATCACATTGTCGTATTTTACGCAAGCGTCCATTTTACCTCAATCTGACATCGTGACTGTTATTAAATGCGGACTGTCTGTTATCATATCAAGCATCATAATTTCTACAACCATGTGTAGCCTACTTACTGGAATATGTTGTTAACGAAATGCTATTTGTGTATTGGTCTCACTTTCGAGAGAATAAATTACAATGAGTGAAATTCCTCTTTCGTCCAATAAATGTTACTTGCTGGCGTAATTATTTCGCTGTGATATAATTCCGCTCAGGTTCCAGTATATTTTCATTCTAATCATACAACCAACACACGATATTATTTCGCCAATTTATAGCTCTGGTTAAATATAAATATGTATACGCTTCTAAATAAATCATTCCGTGTACAGAAAGAATATTAATAAACTTGTTGAAATTGTCACATTCGTGTAAATAGCATTCATTGATAACTACTATTAGCACTGGGCTTCTTTCCCGTTCATCTCTCAATCCGATGCTTGTAACATCAAATACCCATCACAGAAACGGAAATGGTAAAATTAGGTAATAATTCGCTCTCTTCTCGAATAAAGGGAAAATATCATCATCATTTAGCATGTAACAAATGATTGCATAATTTAGTAAAATCAGAGGAGAATTATGTAACAAAGGTAATTCTATCAAAAGTAAATTACTTCCATATAAATCTATCAATGGAAAGGCACGTGATTCGCAGTTCATTCACGTTACACTTTATACAGAGGAGTCATACACAAACACACACACACACACAAATACAGATACACACATGCATTTTTGTCTTTACTCCTATATATGTGTACATGTACACACTCATTGATACACATGTATACATAAGCATATCTATGTATCTATCTATCTATCTATCTATCTCACTCTCTCTCTCTCTCTCTCTCTATATATATATATATATATATATATATATATATAAAGAGAGAGAGAGAGAGAGAGAGAGAGAGAGAGAGATCGGTAGCCACTACACACATTTTTTCTCTCCGTGTTTCTCTCCTTGTTTTTTTCTGTGTCCCTTTCTAAAGAGGGAATGGATTATTTCCTTCGATTTTGTGGTATGGGAAAACATGTAGGTAACTACAATCGTGTGTGTGTGTGTGTGTATGTGTGTGTGTGTGTGGTGTGTGTGTGTGTGTGTGCGTGCCTTTGTGCTTTCGTGTATGTAGTATAGAACTGGTCAGTACTGAAAGCAATGCCGTCTTAATTCCCTTTGGAGAAATAACATGGAGACAGACCCGAAGAAATGTTTTTATGTCAAGGAAGGATGATTGTTCCTTATCTTTTGCTTGTTTCAGTCATTGGACTGCGCCCATACTGGGGTAGAGCCTCGAAGGTTTTCGTCGAGCAGGCTACACCAAGACATTTCTTTAAGTCTGGTATTTATCCTAACGTTCTCTTTTGCCAGAACACTAACACGTATGAACGTAAACAAACCAGCACCATTTCTCAAGGAGTGGGGTGAACAAGCACAAAGCTACAGATATAGTCACATATATATATGAAGGGATTCCTAACAGTTTCCCTTCTATGGCATTCACTCATAAACTCAAATAGCATTATTTAATGCGAGATTATCGTAGAAAACACTTGCCCAAGATGCTGCAGGGTGGTCTTGAACCCCGAACCACTTGATTCCAATTGGTGCTTCCTTACATATTTCTATTTCTTTTTTTACCCACAAGGCGCTAAACTCAGAGAGGACAAACAAGGACCATACACACGGATTGAGTCGATTACATCGACCCCATTGCGTAACTGGTGCTTATTTAATCGATCCCCGAAAGGATGAAAGGCAAAGTCGACCTCGGCGGAATTTGAACTCAGAACGTAACGGCAGGCGAAATAACGTTAAGCATTTCGCCCGGCGTGCTAACCATTCTGCCAGCTCGCCGCCTTTTGTGCTTCTTTACCTCCTACTCATTCTATGTGGCGTGGATTGTGAAAAACAACCAGAACTCTCCTATTCTGTAACTGTCAGTTTCAACCAGATATCATGTTTATGGTAATTCAATTCAATGTAATTTAAGGCTTACACCGATTTGAATATGTTCTATTATGATTACATAAATGGTATCCCTAGAATATATAGAATCTATTTGACAAGTGGAAAATGTAAAAAAACAAAAAACAAGATCATATAACACATTAGCTCTATATTGAAGGTAGCAGCTGGAAAACTGAAATAATGTACGTTACATGTACGTTTGCATATATATATATGTAAATATCTGCATACACAAACAAACGCACATACATACATACATACATATATACATACATACATACATACATGTATATATATATATATATGTATGTATATATACATACATTAATATATATATATATATTTTACTCTTTACGTGACCGACCAGTCCATCAGATGTAGTTACACATCGCTGGTCACAATGCGTTCGCATTGTTTTAGCCTTCAAATGATCCACCCCGCTGGCTAAGCGATCAGGCCAATTTATATATATATATATATATATATATATATATATATATATATATATATATATATATATATATATATATATGTATATATATAAAATATTATTAGAGACAAAACCACTATTTTGCAAAATAGTGGTTTTGTCTCTAATAATATTTTATAATATTTTACTATAAAATTGGATTTAATCCTAAATCTGATTTTTTCCCTGTAAATTTGGATTTATTCCCTAATATTTATTATGTATATATATATATAGTACGTTTATATATTTGTTGTGCAAGATTTTTTATGTGAAGTCGTGTGTTGAAACAGATATTGTTATATTTCGAAACGGTCATTTTGCCAGTTTAGCCAATAAAAACACACGCACTATATATGTGGTGTTATTTTGCTTCAGTGTTATTTATTTTTTACATTAATCTTAATCTTATTTCGGCCAGAGTTCTTTCGTCACACTCCTATGACCGCATCAGTGGTCCTTTGTTTTCTTCTTTCTTATTTGTGTCTCTCCTTACTAACCGTCAGCCATTTTGTATTTCTGTTGTACGTCTTCATTTGCTCATGCTTATATCTCTATGTGCGTCTATGTTTATTTAGTGTGTGTATGTGGGGGGAATGCCTGTAATATTTGTATCTTCTGTTTATATATGTTCATGTGTTTACATCCACTTATTATTATCATTACATATGCTTGTATGTATGTATGTATGTATGTATGTATGTATGTATAACAACAATACTAGTAATAATAATAATAACTTGAAAAAAATATATATATATATGTAAAATATATATAGTTATTTATTTCTATTTTTTTATTTGTCTGTGTATTTATTATGTTTTCTGGATCCTCTACCGTCATATGTTGTGGTGTGTGCTTGTGTTCCATTCTAGTTTTCTATTCAGGCTAGGTTTATTTTCCATTATGTGTGTAGCTTCTGTAATTTGTCTAATTGTTGCATCTGTTCTATGTGTGGACAATATTTTAATTTCTATGTTGTTGATAGATCCCCCGTGTTCCTGTTCGGCGTGTTGGTACAGAATCGATGAGCTTTTACCTTCCTTTAGTTGTCTCCAATGACCATTTACCCGCTCTCCTATGCTTCTTGCCGTTTCCCCTACGTATGTCGTTGTCTTGTTACTGCATCGTCCCTCTATACATCTTATACTATAGACTACATTTCTGGTTTTACAGTTCGTTTGTGGACTAAATCTACATACAGTACAGTACTTATCCGTACAGGGGGTTCTACTAAAAGGATAGGTTCTACCAATTATACATTTGATAGGGTTGCCTGGCTTTTCAACAACCTTAATCCTTAGCTTAAGTTTGTCTAGGGTCTTTCTAAAGCGGTACGCCAGTTCACCTTCAGGGGTGGTGTCAACGAACATGACACTCTGGTATTTATGGCTATCATACCAAGAGTTGCCCATCCCTATTTTCTTTTTTGTCCTTTCTATAGTGTTCCGTGACTTGTTCCTATAGAGTGGGCAAATCCCATTCCTATCATTACATAATATATTATCAAATTTCTTCATGGCTCCTTTGTATACTCTGATCCTTTCTTTATGGCTGTAACCTGAGAACTGCATGCGATGAATGAAATATTGTATGTGTCTCTTTAACTCTGTAGGGTCGCACATGCGTGACACATTTCTTATTATTCTGACGAGGTCTGCCATCAAAATATTGAATTTGGCATTGTCCGCAATGGCTGAGTTCCAGTGGATCAAGTATTTTGAGGCCATAGGTTTGGCATAGTATGAATGAAGGATTTTGGTTTCACAATTTCTAGCCAGAGTTCAGTGTCTAGTACTGGTAGTCTATGGTTGGGGTGCTTAGTGGGGTAGTCTATTCTGACCTTAATACTCTGGTGGATGGAGTTAGCTCTGGTGGATGGAGTTAGCTGGATGCTCTCCATAGTATTAGTTTCTATTACTATATCAACAGTACTCTCTTGTGGGGGTGCCTTTACCACTATGTTGATATCATCAACATAGCGAGAGTACATGTTTACGAGTATGGAGTTCTGTGTTAGGCGTTCTTTAAGTCTTCTGTCCCACCATACCATGAAAAGGTTGGCCACATCACCAGCGATACTAACGCCGATGGCTGCCCCCTCGTCCTGGGCATATATTTTATTGATAAATTTAAACGTGTGGCCTTTTAGGGTAACTCTTATACTAGCTCCTAGTGCATGTGCGATCATTTTCTTTACCTGATGGACATTTGCGGGGCTTCGTATGGCTCTGGTCTATCCCCGCCATCTTTCTATATGTGTCTTCCTAGCCATAGAAGTAAGTGTGGGCGGTCTACCTCTTAAACATCTACTGGGGCAGAAACTACTATGATTATGTTTATCTAGGTATACATTGTTACATGTCAGTCTAAGTAGGAGGCCCAATTCCTCTGTGTTGACATTACGGAACTCCACCTGGCTCTCGTTAATCATCTCCACGCACTTCTCCACCGCAAAATCTACGTCGATCGATGGGTATAGGGATACCACATCCATGCTACCCACCATACATCCCGTCAGGTCACAAGTTTTGTTACAGTCATTGATCCTGCTGAGGAGATCTTCTGTGCTGTCACAAACATCAGGTGACATCCGGATTATAGGGCGTATGATCATTGAGAGGAAGTAGGAGATTCTGTAATTGCTAGCGATAAGACAGAGGCCCAACAACTCGGGATTAAACGTAAGCTCATTCAGCGCACGAGGAACGGAGAGGTGGTATGCCTTCCCACAGATAAGTCCGGCAGGATGTCAATAGACAGCTTAGCGAACTACATCCAGGCAATGCAACCTCATATCGCCAAAACAAAAATAACAACTTTACAGTCGCATGAGGAGAGAGAAAAGGTCCTCAATGCCCACATGATGATGTGGACTATTGTTCTGGAACCCCAGAAACGTACAGCAAATAATTTCCAAGCCTGAAACAATGATATCCCGGCACTGTATGGACTTCGCAAGGACCATAAAGTAACCGCTGACCCTATAGCAGTACCACCAACAAGACCAGTTATATCAGTTCGGCAAAAGAGACCGATAGAATAAGTACTGGGCTTACAAAAGAATAAGTCCTGGGGTCGAGTTGCTCGATTAAGGCGGTGCTCCAGCATGGCCGCAGTCAAATGACTGAAACAAGTAAAAGTAAAAGAGATATATACATACATATATATATATATATAATATATATATATATATATATATATATATATGTATATATATATATATTTATATATATATATATGTATATATATATATTTATATATATATATATATATATATATATTTAGGCCGTATGATTTTCTCACGTGGCATTCAGATGGAACTTGCCCTTCATAAATACGCTGATTCTGAATTGAAGAGAGGGCGAAAAGTAGATAACAAGGGAGTACAGTTTCCCGATGATAAGCGTATTAGAGGAATGAATGCAGTGAGTTATATGTATCTTGGGGTCTTATAATTAGGCAAGATGATGAACACCATGATGAAGGAAATGATTTCTTTTGTATATACAAGAGACCACAGTTAGAAACTAAAAGATGAAGATAAAAGATATATGTTTGTGTAGTCAACTACGCAGAAAATATGAATGCGTGTATTACAATTGGGTAAATGTAGAAGGGTATTTAAGTAATTCATTCCTGATAAATATTGTTGCGTGGTAAAAAATTTGTTTCCCAACCACATCGTTCCGATTTCAGTCCCACTGCGTGGCACCTTGATCAAGCGTTTTCTAATATAGCTATGGGCCAACCAAAGCCTTCTGGCTGTTTTATATTACACATTTCCCTTATTTTGATTCGATCACTGCTTCAGCATCTCCGAAAATGTCGGCAAACGCCACAGGCACTTTCTTGTGCTTGCTTCGTTAGACCTCCACCACCACCACCACCACCACCTCCTCCTCCTCCTCCTCTTCTTCTTCTTCTTCTTCTCTTCTTCTTCTTCTTCTTCTTCTTCTTCTTCTTCTTCTTCTTCTTCTTCTCTTCTTCTCTTCTTCTTCTTCTTCTTCTCTGTCACTTCTCCTGCTTCTTAATGAATAATCTAGCTGACAACTTGCCATAGCAAAATTATTAGATTCGACCGTGTGAGATTTATAAATATTTTCAACTCAGTAGTCATGATTAAGGTGATTATTATATGAAAGATATGATCTGCAAGAGTAAATCACTTCGAGCTTTGTCATGATATTAGAAATATATTCAACCCTATCAATAAAGGTCATTATATTTCTATTATCGCCATCCAAATATTCTCTATTTAGCAGCATTTCCTTTGTTGCATTATTCTCTTTGGGTTTCAGTGAATTAAACAATCAAATTAGTATACATCATAACAGAAGGTGATGTAATTTCGTATCAGTGAAGATGAAGCGCTATCACCTAATTTTGATATTTCAGTATATATGGAAGATATTAGATGTTACACGCACCATTTTGAGACAGAAAAGAGAAACAGGCCAACCGACCGGTTTGCTAATAATATTTATCAGTGAATGCAGTTTCACTAAGATGACATATTCAGCAAGTTTATAAATATACCATTTGATCTCGATCTGAGTGAGCGATGAAATTACATGTTCTTATACATAATCAGAGATGAGATAGAGCTGTTCTTAACAACTTACGAATATTCTTGGTTATATGCAGTAACACAGACGTGATGTTTTACTTTCAGTTTCACTTTCGGTACCTTGACAGTTGTGGTAAAAGAATATAAAATACATTTCCAGTAAAGTAATGCCAAACAACCGAATTCGTGTGAAGGGAAGCTTAGTAGTAAATGAGTGGTTAGGGCAGCGGACTCGCGGTCATAGGATCGCGGTTTCGATTTCCAGACCGGGCATTGTGAGTGTTTATTGAACGAAAACACCTAAAGCTCCACGAGGCTCCGGCAGGGGATGGTGGTGATCCCTGCTGTACTCTTTCACCACAACTTTCTCTCACTCTTACTTCCTGTTTCTGTTGTACCTGTATTTCAAAGGGCCCGGCCTTGTCACTCCCTGTGTCACGCTGAATATCCCCGAGAACTACTTTAAGAGTACACGTGTCTGTGGAGTGCTCAGCCACTTGCACGTTGATTTCACGAGCAGGCTGTTCCGTTGGTTCGGATCAACCGGAACCCTCGTCGTCGTAACCGACGGACTGCTTCCACAGTAGTAAATGAACGGCGATTGGGATGTTAAGAAGCAGTAAAGATAGAGAGGTGATAAAAAGCTTGCCTTTGAGTAGTTTAATCCCTGGTTCGGTATAATTGACGTTCTGGTGTATTCGTGTGACTGGTTATACACTCCACATCATTCCGTTTGTAGATTCACTCGTTTGTTGATAATGCATCACTCCACACTTCTTATCAGCTTAAACAAGTATTTACATTTTGATACTGCTATACACAAGAGACAACATCATCGAACCAGCATCATGTTGATGCAGAGTCACCCCATCTGATAAAAACTTGTTACACCAACCAAGTATTATTTAAATTACATCATGTAACTTTTCTGAAAAGAAAAATAGAAGATACGCTACATAAGGCGTTTAATAAAGTTCTATATTTAAGAGAAGAATTGTTTACATTATTTACATTATTTACATTTGACTGATATTTGTCCTCATCTTGTTTGTTGTTAACACAACGTTTCGGCTGATATAACCTCCAGCCTTCATCATGAGTCTTGGGGAAATTTCGAACTTGGGTTCTCATTCCTGAGGTATTTTTCGATCTTTTTCTTCTTCTTCAATAATAATGTATTTTAATTTAACTTAAAAAAAAAATGAACGAACTATTGAGTTTAGTTTAATGGTCTACCAATGTATACTATGAGTTTCCTTGCCCTAGGAGTCGGGAAGACACTCGGCAAGAAATGGAACCAAATTTGAAAGAAGAAAAAAAAAAAAAAAAATAATAATAATAATAATAATAATATAATAATAATAATAATAATAACATCGAAAAATACCTTAGGAATGAGAACCCGAGTTCGAAATTCTCCAAGACACCTGATGAAGGCTGGAGGGTATATCAAACATAATGAGGACAATATCCGTCAAATGTAAATAATGTATAAGGCGTTTAGTCCTTGAAGATCAATATCGATGAATAGAGTGAGTAGTGATTGGACATTGTCGAATATGCAACAACAGCAATTGTGGAGGCGCAATGGCCCAATGGTTAGGTCAGCGGACTCGCAGTCGTAAGAATGCGGTTTCGATTCCCAAACCGGGCATTGTGAATGTTTATTGAGCAAAAACATCTAAGCCCCACGAAGCTCCGGCGGGGGATGTTGGTGAACCCTGCTGTACTCTTTCGCCACAACTTTCTCTCACTCTTTCTGCCTACTTCTTTCTAGATTGCGAATACTCTGTACCCCAGGATGGCTCAGCTCTCCACCCGTTAAAAGCCACCGTTTACGGAATGAGGATAACAACGTAGCTTTCGCGTCCGTGCAACCGCCCGTCTATCGCGTGTGGTGGGTGGATCTTCAAGTTGCCACACGCATTCTTAGTAGCTTAGATTAGGCTCGGATTAGAGATTTATACTTTGTGGATAATGGCATAAGTCATGATTGGAAGAAGAAGAAGAAGAAGAAGAAGAAGAAGAAGAAGAAGAAGAAGAAGAAGATGAAGAAGAGGAAAAAGAAGATGAAGAAGAAGAAGAAGAAGAAGAAGAAGAAGGAGAAGAAGAAGAAGAAGAAGAAGAAGAAGAAGAAGAAGAAGAAGAAGAAGAAGAAGAAGAAGAAGGAAACAGCAAATGGATAGCGAGTGTGCATAGACGAGTGTACAGTAGCGAGTGTATATTAGCGAGGCGGTAGGAATTGTATATTGGCGGGTTGTGAATGAGTAGAGAGTATACATTAGCGAATGTAGATGGGTAGCGAGTTGACCATCACAAATTCTATATATGTAAAAAAGAGTCCTGAACTACGCCTGCTTACAAATTGAAAAGTTACAGCTAAAACCACGGAACTTGCGATGAAATTTAAAGTATCTTAATTTCTGTAGTCCTCCAAGGACCACTTCACAAAGCTTCATCCAGTTCCATAAGCTTATATTTCAATAAGAAACCATTCACCCTTGTCACTTACTGCTCCTCTGAAAGAATTCAGCTGCGATTCACATAAAGGTAGTTCTCACGTATTTGGGTCGTATCACTACAACACAATTAAAACTTAGAGATCGCATGTGAAACACATCACTTGGCTCATTGATATAACATTGTCTTATCTCACACAACAATTATTAGCTTAGAGGTGCGTTTTGTTTCTGTTCCTTCAATACGCAATAGTATCTGCAATTCTGAGAAAGCCAACAGATTCAAGCTACTTGTCCCATTCTTTACTCTATCTCCACCATCCCTTCTCTATTTATCCCACTAAACTTTCTACCAAGCACTTTGCTAAATCTTTATTCGCACGAATTGCAATCTCGGTAATTTCTTATCTCTCTACGTTTTTCCTCAACGTTAATTACAGTGGCGACATGAGATAACAAGGGATTTTTGCACGGTTACTCGGTTTACAATAAATAGCAGGCAAATAACAACAAACGTTGTCTTACAAAAAGAGATCATTACACAACAGATTCCTTGTTTTAGAGAAAACAGGTTGATCATCTCGTAAAACACCTTTCCTGAACGAGGACCCCTGAATGCTAGACGAGGATGGCCACATAATTTGTCTAGGGATTCAAAACATAATGAACGCTACCACATCACATCTGAAAAAAATCATTTATTGATATATGTCGATAATGAGACTAAAATTATTACAGTCTTTCTACTTATCTAAAGTGAGAATAAATATAAAAATTGTCCTTAAGAAAAATACATTTTGTTTTATTTTTGTCCGTTACCACACACCTTCACGCAAAAGTTTCTAGCGTTAATTAACAAAAATATTTTCGCGTTTCCTAATGTCTGTTTTACTTTATTTCTTTCTTACTTGACTTAGAGGTAGAACTGCACTGGCGATCACCGAAACTGGTTATCCGCTGACTGAAATGCTTCTCAGAATTATTTCCCCAAGTCCAGACTCCTCTAAACTAACCAACTCTTAAGATAATGTCGAGTGATATAAGTAATTTAGACTACAAATCAAAACCAAGAACAGAATTTCCAGCTGATGTATACTTAGTGTCAGTTTACTAAATTTACTCGACAAGCCAAGCAGATCTCGCGGAACTCATTTACCAAAAGAACCGTATAGTGGAATTCAATCGATATCGCATAAAAAGAAAGCAAAGCACAAGATTATGCAGCCATCGAAGCCGATACGTACACGCGTTGACAAGGTAAATTGTATAATAAATATAAATTGGAGATCTTCAATAAAATCTTATGGATTTTCTATTCATACAAATATGTAAGATTCTAGTAATTTCGATGTAAATAATTAAATAAATTTGTCAGCTAAATGATCAGTTATTTTAGAAACTTTTAAGAGATATTTAGAATATACTAAAATAATAATATTGTCATCATTTTATTTCGAATTCCTTTCAATTCACAAGGCATTGTGTGTATTCGAAATTGCTTGAGCTAAGTAATTGAATGTCAAAAGGGAAGTCAATTGTTTCTGAAATTGTTTTGGATAACCATTTTATTCTGCTTCTCAAAATGCTAAACGTCACTTGTTGCATGCAAGACATTAGATATTAAGTCGAATTTGCTATTTCACATAGAAACACTTCTGCAAACAAAACAAATTTCTTTATTTGATTTGGGATACGTTCAAACTGTTTTGTGTGTCCACTATTAAATTTTGCTCCATACCTTGTCAAATATGCTTTTGTTATCCACACACTTCAAACTGCTTTTGTCGATTTAGTCCAATGAAAAGTAGATTTACACAAGTTAATTTGCCTTCGTTGTCTGAAAACTAGAAAAATTTGGAGATAAACACCAGTTTTATGAGACACTACGGTACAATAATAAAAACAATTCTGTCTTAATTCAAAGCAATTTCCCACATTATTTTCTTAATACAGAACCTTATT
Organism: Octopus sinensis; assembly: GCF_006345805.1. Classification (NCBI taxonomy): domain Eukaryota; kingdom Metazoa; phylum Mollusca; class Cephalopoda; order Octopoda; family Octopodidae; genus Octopus; species Octopus sinensis. Next base: position 11,530,695 of record NC_043001.1, on the reverse strand, counting down.
ATTCCATCTTTTATTATAAATATAAACGCACTCTTGGCAGGCATTCTTATCCTTTTATGCCGTATGTGTTTATTTTATATCTCATTGGGGAAGCCGATGCGTTTAAGTGAGCAATTTTGAAACGTTGTCAGTCATGTCCTTCTGTTGCAGTTTGTTTTGTATTCTATGAGTTCTTTCATTCACTTTTTTCCTTTACTTATTTCTAACTTGTGGACGCCAAAGGCCCATGGTTAGGGCAGCGGACGCGCGCACACACACACACATACAACGACACACACACACATACAACCACGCACACACATACACACAGAGACTCACATACAACCACAGATAGATGAATTGTGGGAGACGAATTCGAATAGAACCGATCTGTCTGTTGTGTTGGTTGTTCAGAATATAAACAGCACGAGTTATGGTATTTTCTTGGGTAATATTTTTTTATATTTCTTTTATACTACCGATTGACCATTGCGTAGAATATACATTATTAAGTTGTTTTTGGTGTTATTTTTGTTAGTTGGTTTCCATATTGGGCAGGTGTTAGGTGCATAATATATGCAGCGTTCTGTTTAACTATTTATTGTTTCTCTCTCTAAGATTGTGCGCGCCTTTGCAAATCCCGTTGTGGATTGCATGTTTTCGTCAGCATCTTGAAATTATTCTTAGTTCACCGTTTAGTAGTAGCTTTATTCTTGCTTTTAAGTAATCTAAAATAAGCACATCATGATTATTTTAATTCCAAGTAATCCACAATGCAGAAAATGTTTTGCACTCTTCAAGCCAGGTCAATTCCTTCTGCCATTGATCTTTCTCTAAGAAAAGCCCTGCAGGTTCACCGAATCTAAGATCTCAGTTGTTAAGTTCTCATCAGCTTCTAGGAGTGTCTTATCTGAAGCAATAAAACTGTAGATTGTTTCTGTAACTCGAAATAATGCACAGTGTTAAAAAGCGAAATTCCCAAAGCATATTCGATTAAAAAATTTTGTTTTTGAACATAAAATCAAATCGGTTGAGGAAGTCTGCTCTTTTGCAATTTGTTATTCATTGGTTATTTTTCTGGAAAACGAATTCCAAGGGCAAATCGTAAAAAGACAGCAATGCCTTGTCTGTAATCTATCTAGTAAAGTTTCTATTAACACAATACACTTTCAAGAAATATCTTGGAAATTGATTAATACAAGTTTCGTAAGCGATGACAGCGAGAAAGGTTTTGCAAATGTCTATAATATCGAATTTACGCATAACTGACATACACTAAGTATGTATCTGGAGGAGTTTTCAAGATATTAAAACAATTCCTTCATTTGTTATGATTCCCCAAAGGCACCAATAAATCTGAAGATTACTGGAACTTTGCAAGACTTTGTAGTCATAACCGACAACTCATAATAAACTCTAAACTAAACGCTGATGTCCAATATTACGATAATTCTTACTTTTACAAGAAATAGTTCTTTTTTCATTTCCTTTTACATCGAACAGGTTTTCGCAGCTGGAGAATATCAATTTAGTGGAAAACATTGCGAATGAAGAACATGATGTATTTTCAATGAGAAAACTAGAAAATATTAGATTCAGCGAGTTTTACGTGGTTGTATGTCTCTTGTCAGATATTTCTTCAATGTTAAATGTAGCAATGATATATGCTGGTTGTTTTGCAGAATCGGAAGAGCATCGAAAAATACTGTTTTCTGTATTTAATAATATGGATTTACAGTTCAAATCCCGACGGAGTTGACTTCATTTATTTATTTTGCAGTTGGTAAAGATATAAACCAGTCCTAGCTAATTATGCCCCACCATAATTTGACGACAATTTGCTAATACATTACTACATTAAGAAAAGACTGGCAGATTTGTTAGCGTGTAAAATAAAATGTGTTTCGTATACATTTAGGTTTCATACCGTTCAAATTCCACCGATAATTATCCGTCATCTATGCAAAGGCGATGATGTTTAACAGAACAACCCTCAAACGTTTGTTGAACTAAAGGCAGCAATCACAGCAGAAATCGGAGAAATCTCTAAAGAGGAATGTGTTCCAGTAATTCACAATTTTGCGCTACGTATGCCATTTGGATCATATTTCGAAAAGAACATTACTTTTATTTTATTTATTTTTTTCTTTTTTACTTTAGGAAATTTTGGTTCAGTCGATTATATCGTCCCCATTACGCAACTGATACTTAATTTATCGACCCCGAAATGATGAAAGGCAAAGTCGACCTCGGTTGAATTTGAACTCAGAACGCAAAGACAGACAAAATAACGCAAAGCATTTCGTCTAGCTTGCTAACGTTTCTTATTTCTTTACTACCCACAAGGGGCTAAACATAGCGGGGACAAACAATGACAGACAAAGGAATTAATTCGATTACTTTGATCCCAGTGCGTAACTGGTACTTAATTTATCGACCCAGAAAGGATGAAAGGCAAAGTCGACCTCCGCGGAATTTGAACTCACAAGGTAACGGCAGACGAAATACCTATTCCTTTACTACCCACTAGGGGCTAAACACAGAGGGAACAAAGAAGGACAGACAAACGGATTAAGTCGATTACATCGACCCCAGTGCGTAACTGGTACTTATTTAATCGACCCCGAATGGATGAAAGGCAAAATCGACCTCCGCGGAATTTGAACTCAGAACGTAGCAGCAGAGGAAATACCTATTTCTTTACTACCCACAAGGGACTAAACACAGAGGGAACACACAAGTACAGGCAAACGGATTAAGTCGATTACATTGATCCCAGTGCATAACTGGTACTTTCAAGGGGCCGGCTTTGTCACTCTCTGTGTCACGCTGAATATCCCCGAGAACTACGTTAAGGGTGCATGTGTCTGTGGAGTGCTCAGCCACTTACACGTTAATTTCACGAGCAGGCTGTTCCGTTGATTCGCATCAACCGGAACCCTCGTCGTCGTAACCGACGGAGTGCTTCCCCTATACTTTGTGTATCAATTCTGCATTCACTTTCTGGTCTCATAATGCTTTGAATATTCCTCCGCGCACCGAACTCACACTCCGAAATTCCCCCCCACCACCACCACTTCTTCCTCTTCAGCTTTTTCTACTTCTCCGCTACCGACACATACCACACTCCTTGCCTTTTACTTCTATTCTGCTTCCGCTTTTCCCTTTCTACTTTTGCCACCTTAGCCATTGTTACCTATTTCTATAGCATCGTTGCTATTTTAGCCATTTTAATATATAATTCTGTCGCACTCTCTCACATTATCTTCCGCCATCTTGCAATCTGTTTCTTCCTTTCTTTGTACTTATACTCTCTCTTTCTCTGTCTCTCTTTCCCTCCTTCTATAATTATCACTTCTTCCCTTTTATTTCCTCACTTTCTTCTTGCATTTATTCCCTCTCCACTCCCCCTCTCTTTCTCTCTCTCATTCCTATTCTATCTCAATCTTTATAATTCCATCTCTCCTCGCTCTTCATATCAGAACTCCATTATTGCCTCATGCTTCCCTCCCACCCCCGCTTCTTCCTCTTTAGTTTAACATTCCTTCATCTCGTCGTTACCAATCTCTGTTCTATTTGTTCCTCTTTTCACTCGTTTATTTTCAACTTTCCTCTCTTTGTCTCGATATTACACCCTTTGGTGGAGGCGCAATGGCCCAGTGGTTAAGGCAGCGGACTCGCGGTCATAGGATCGCGGTTTCGATTCCCAGACCGGGCGTTGTGAGTGTTTATTGAGCGAAAACAACTAAAAGCTCCACGACGCTCCATTACACCCTTTTATTGAAGGCGGCGATCTGGCAGAATTGTTAGCACGCCGGGCGAAATGCTTTGCGGTATTTCGTCAGCCGTTACGTTCTGAGTTCAAATTCCGCCGAGGTCGACTTTGCCTTTCATCATTTCAGACTCGATTAAATAAGTACCAGTTACGTATTGGGGTCGATATAATCGACTTAATCCGTTTGTCTGTCCTTCTTTGTCCCCTCTGTGTTTAGCCCCTTGTAGGTAGTAAAGAAATAGATATTACACCCTTTTACACTCGCTTTGCTTTTTATCACCTTCCTACATTCTCTTATCTTTACCTCTGTCTTTAACCCTGTGTTATTACCTTTTTATCTGATATAAAATCAACATCACTTTCATTCCATTCCTTCTCTCTCTCACACTCTCTCATTATTTCTTCTTCTTCTCTGTCTCTCACTCTCTCATTCTTTGTTCTTCTCTCTCTCGCACTCTCTCATTTCTTCTTCTTCTTCTCTCTTCTGTTTCACAATGCTTCTCTATCTGAGACTATTAAATGTCCTTCATACATCTGCCTTCTGCTTTGTTTACCCTATCCCATCCTCATGTCTCAACCGTCTCTAATTATTTCTTGTTATATACATTTTATTTGTTATTACTCTGCTATAGTCCTATAAGCTGCCACCATGTTAACAATATTACATATCCATCTGCCACAGATGGCACTCTTTGATATTACCATGGATGGCAGTCTTTTGGAAGTCTTTGAGTATGACATGGACGGCACTCTTTGAGTGCGCCATGGATGACAATCTTTTGGAACTGTTTGAGTGTGCCATGGATGGCCTTCTTTTGGCACTCTTTGACTATGACATGGATAGCACTCTTATGGAACTGTTTGAGTGTATCATGGATAGCAATCTTTTGGAACTGTTTGAGTGTGCCAAAATTTAGTTAATCCCTCTACCAAACAGAAATATCAACATAATCCTCAATCGTTGTGAGTCTGTCTTCCCTTACACGCAAGCTGCCAGTTGGCTCGCATATTCTGCATACGCAATTGTTAATGCTGTGTAGGAGATATTCGTATTAAATACAATTCTAGCGTAGAGCACAATTTCAAGGTATCACGGTATGAACCAGGCTCGCGGCTGTTGTTATACATCGCTTATCACAATGCGCTTTCCATTTTTGTAGCTTTTGAACGGCGCCACCCTGCGGGGTATGCGAGTAGGTCAACATTCCCTTTGATCGGAAGGATTTATACCCATTTACATCTCAGCAAAGTGGAACAGCGTGAAATGAAGCGTTGTGCGTTGCCCAAGAACACAACGTGCCACCCGGTCAGAGAATCGAACCCGTGACCTAGCGATCGTAAGTGCAACACCTTAACCACTATGCCACGCGACTTCACAGAGCACATATTAGCCATTCATAAACACAAAGACTCTTAATTTCACCTAAACATTCAATTATTTAGCCTCAAACATTTTGTCGCGACATCTGCCACCTGGTCACTGACGCAACTCCACTGCACGTTGGTTAAAGGCGAAGTTGTTAATCAACATATAAAGGCTTCAAGGTTATAATTTCTCCCATCTATATGGTTAAGGTCATTCTGACCGAGTGTTTAAATTTGGCCACTTAGCTTGGTATTTGGTTGTCTTTCCCTTGACCTCCTCTTCTTTGTTTCCACTTCTCTTTTTTTAGCATTGTAAACTGCACGTTTTAATGTACGATCTCAAATCAAATCACTTGCCTGACAATTACACATTTGACATTCACATCTAATGTTTTTATCTTTTGAAGTTATGAGGCCCTGAAAGCGCAGCTTTCAATTTAATGCTGACATAAAACGTCATATACACGTGTTCGGAAGCGAGAACTCTCCATTTTGTTGCGCGGACACGACTACTGACACAGAATCTAAAAGCAGATGTTTTTATGTTTTAATTTTTGATATCATTCTTTCATACAACACACTGACTGATGAAATATATTTGTTGATATTTTAGATCTCACTTGAAGCATATACTAATGATCACGTACCTGGACTTGAAAGAGCTGTTTATCTAATTGCAGCTATTTCTTTACATTAATATTCTTTAAACTGTTTTTTCCCGCTTTTCTGTTAAGATATTTCATTCATTTCACAGACTTCAACAGCTTGCTGTCCGCTTGGAAAATGGCCAACTACTATATTTCATTCAAAAACTGGTATGTGCCTCATCCAAGAAAGATGACGCTTGCAGCTTACTTTAAGATTTCTCTGGGCTATTCACTTCTATCTTACTTTTACCCATGAAAACAAAGGCAGCAAGTTGAAAAGCAAATCTGATATACGTTTTCGCAATGCCTTTAGAAACGTGCGTACGGTATATCCCAGTCAATATCAATATTCCTTGCATCCCCATGCAAGTTGAAGCGGGAATTCATTTTACGATTTTCGAGCACTCCATAACAAATTTTGTGATTGCAGAGTGTATTCTGCAGCAAATCGTTAAACCTGAATCCTTGACGAAAGGTCCCAACAGGCTTGTAACCTTTTCAAAAGCTTCTGTATCGCAATCAGCCAATTATTTTAGAGGAGTTGTGCTTGCCATGTTATTGAAGCTCTATTAACCAGCCAATTAATTTTATTTCGGTTCCAGTACTGGGAACCAACATTTTAAAGTAGCGCCATCTACAGATATATACCGATAATAAAAATACATGACTAAAATCAACGATGTAGCCATCGTCGACATTCAGAACAAAGTCAAGATTCTAAATTTCCAAGAACTTTAAACGAGTAGTCTTCCTCAAACCAACATTACTAAAATCATTGAAGTATCTACAGAGATTTTGTAAAACACGCCATACTATAGTGGCACAATAATACGAATATGCTCATGAGATAAACTTGTCTCAGACCAGATGGTTATCTTTTCTGCTACATTTGACAAGGTTCAGCAATCAACGGTTGGAAATTGCTTTCTTGGTATTGAAAATAGAATTTCCAAAGTTCGTTAGCTTAAATGCGTTGACCATGTAGCCCCTTTCTTTGAGCATTCTGTCACACTCATTAAGGGGATACTGCAATGCATTCTGATTTCAAATTCATTATTTAATTGGGTATTAAACAATTCACTTCTTTGCGACTTTACCAAGAATTCGAGATGTGGGCAAGATTTTAAGACGTCGAATGATTGTATGGAATTTATCCATAATGGATAAGGCACAGGAGTGGCTGTGTGGTAAGTACTTGCTAACCAACCACATGGTTGCGGGTTCAGTCCCACTGCGTGGCATCTTGGGCAAGTGTCTTCTGCTATAGCCCCGGGCCGACCAATGCCTTGTGAGTGGATTTGGTTGACGGAAACTGAAAGAAGCCTGTCGTATATATGTAATATGTATATATATGTATGCGCGTGTGTGTCTGTGTTTGTCCCCCTAGCATTGCTTGACAACCGATGCTGGTGTGTTTACGTCCCCGTTACCTAGCGGTTCGGCAAAAGAGACCGATAGAATAAGTACTGGGCTTACAAAGAATAAGTCCCGGGGTCGATTTGCTCGACTAAAGGCGGTGCTCCAGCATGGCCGCAGTCAAATGACTGAAACAAGTAAAAGAGTAAAAGAGAGAGAGTAAAAAAATGGTTCATGCAACAGTAAAGGATTCTTTGAACAGAACGTGATGAAACTGAGTGAAAATAATGTTCAAACAGGAGGAGTAACAAAGGTGTTGTCAGCTGACCTCTGTGAAAGGCTGCCAAGGATTGTAAAAGAAACAACACCTGACCAATTCGGGTTTTGTTCCTCTAAATGGTCGCTTTGAGCCAAAGTTTAAAAACGAACCGTCAAATGCCTATAAATGCATGTTGGGATCTGTTTGTTTGTAAATTAACTGCCTGGTCATTTTGCGAAATTCACGTATTTTGAAAATACGTGAAAACAAAACCGTAATTCAGAGAGAGATCTCGTGCGTCCAAATAATGTAAGTGTAGTGCCAAAAGAAATGAATTTAATTCCATGAAACCTAACTGATATAAACGATTTCTTTAATTTGTATTGAAGTTATGGTTTCCTAAGAATATATGATATTTGGCCTGTCAACAGCATAGCTTGAGAATTCTTAAAATGGTCAAACTAACAGCTCAGCATATACAATAATTTGCTGCCTGGTCATCTTTGAACAAAACGTAATGAACTTGAGTGAAAGTACTGGTTCTTTTTACGTTGCATTCACGTCCTAATTTTTTACTACCCACCAAGGGCGAACACAGAGAGGACAATGCATAACATGTGGGGACACACAAGAAGGAAAAAATACAATAAACGTATGAACAATAGATGACAAGGGAAAATGTAAAAAATAGAATGATGCTACTCGGCCCCACTGGACAGGCAATGGTTTGTTGCATAAGGAAGCCATTAGTGGTACCAAGGAGAGTATTCATATCCCTCTTTTATAATTGTTTAGTTCCAGATTGGATGTAGCCCTGGATCCAGCTGAGATTATAAAAATTAAAGTCCCCTATTAAATGTACATTAGCCTGTGATCTGGTCTTTCTTAGGTTTGACTAATGAGCAGCAAAGCCTCTTTGAAATTATCCCCACGGTTAATCCCGCCAAGAGAACGGTAGGTAATACCTATGATCATATAGAGTTTTATCAAATATATTGTTAGGATGTTGGAGTGGGAGAGGAAGACATTTGTTGTCAGTTCTTCAGAGATTAAAAGCACTGCTCCCCCTTGTTTCCTTATTCTACGGTCAGTTCTGTGTAGTATGTACCCTGGCATATGTACTTCCGCATTGAATACGTCTGAGGTCAAGTGTATTTCACTTGGCGCTAAACATATTGTATTTTCATTGTGTGCAAGGCCTCAAAGTTGTGATACTTTTCTTCGATTTGGGAAGCTAGTGAGCTGACAGAATCGTTAGCACGCCAGGAAAGATGCTTAGTGGAACTTTGTTCGTTTTAGGTTCTGATATTGACTTTGCCATTCATCCTTCCAGCGTCGATAAAAATAAGTACCAGCTGAGAACTGGGGCCAATGTAATCGATTTATCCCTCCCTCGAAATTGTTCGCGTTGTGAAAAAATTTGAAATGAATATCTAGGCTTTATGGGTGTCGTTATTACAGAAATGTATATATGGAATGGCGAGAGGATATTCGAGTTCGTTCTTTGGATACTCTTTTTTACTCTTTTACTTTTTTCAGACATTTGACTGTGGCCATGCTGGAGCACCGCCTTTAGTCGAGCAAATCGACCCCAGGACTTTTTCTTTGTAAGCCTAGTACTTATTCTATCGGTCTTTTTTGCCGAACCGCTAAGTTACGGGGACCTAAACACACCAGCATCGGTTGTCAAGCGATGTTGAGGGGACTAATACAGTTACACAACCATATACGCACACATACACACACACACACATATAGGTGTATATATATATATATATATATATAATCAACTAATAAGGGTGAGAAAATTGGATACTAACTTAATAGTACCATCAATTAGTACCATAAATTAGTGCATAAAAACCAGGAATACAATAAAGTTTATACGTAAATATAAGAGAGTGACCACTATGTGGTCGACTCTAGTACTAAGAATAGATCCGCTACGGTTTCAGCCACGAAGAATTGTTTCCGATGAAAGTTAGCGCAACTATTAGCGTAAACGAACAGGGCAAATAAAAAATAACAAAAATAACAAAAAAATAACAAAACATATATATATATATATATATATATATATACATATATACGACGGGCTTCTTTCAGTTTCCGTCTACCAAATCCACTCACAAGGCTTTGGTCGGCCCGAGGCTATAGTAGAAGACACTTGCCCAAGGTGCCACGCAGTGGGACTGAACCCGGAACCATGTGGTTCGTAAGCAAGCAACTTACCACACAGCCACTATAAATAACTATCTAGGATGAATAACTATCTTAACGAATGTTGTGATGAAAGTTATCTGAGCAATAAATATGTCTGGCATTGTATACATGAGAAACAGTCATCTTGATTTGCATACATAATGTTTATGAAGGCATTAGCTAAGTAAGAGAAATTAGAAGACACCTATTCCATGAATATGGCTAAGAAAATGGTTGTTGTAGTAGTTGTTTGACTCGAAGTGAGATTTTATATGTTATCTAAAACAACGTTTGGTCTTAGGAAGAATGCATCTAATACTATAGGTCCACAGCTCTTCAATATCCTCCCAAAGGACCTGAGAGATCTGAATGGGGTGGATGTAGGTGTCTTCAAACTGAAGCTGGACCTTTTCCTGTCAGGTGTCCCAGATGAACCAACCTCGCGGCAGGAGGTGCAGATGAGGGCAGCTGCATCAAACTCTCTCATGCACCAAATGTCAATTGCTAAAAAGCATTCGTGAAGTAAAATCATGTAGCAACACCAAATTGCGATGCCCCAGCATGGCCACAGCTCGTGAGCTGAAACTAGATGAAATAAAATTTGTATTTCTCCAAAAGTTCGACTTTGATTGAACGTTCGATCTACTTTATCCAGCAGGTCAAACGTCAGGTTTCAAGTTCTCACACTATAAAACTAAGACGTGTAAACAATTCCGCCATATTTGCGATATTTAACCCGAAGGTTAGAGCGAGCAATGTCCCTGTACCGTACGGCAACAAATTTAAATGGAATAATCATGATGAGAAAGTTATTGAGTACAATGATGTTTAATGTTTTTTATCCCAGTAATTTTTCTTATATATAACACAGAAATGCAAAATGTACGTATATAAACGTGGTTTATAGAAAGCATTCATGAAATACTTTTACTAATTCGAAATTCGCAAAAGGAAACAGGATGTCTGGAGAAATAATCAATTGTTTAGAAATATTAAAATTATTTCCTCGTTTGTTTTCAAGTATTTCTGGAATCTTTTTTAAGAAATATTGATTGAAGAAAAAATAGAGAGTAAATGTTTATACTTTTGAGTACCATCTTTGGAAAACTATATTTCTCTTGAAATTATCTAAAGAGAAAAAGAAAACGAAAAATGGTTTTACTACTAATAATACGAAATCTAAATGGACAATAATTTACACAAATAACCATGTTTTGGCTGTTTTGCTGAATTAGTTTGAAAGATAGTTTTATGTATATATTGTACGATTAATGATTGAAAGAAAGATTCACAGAAAAGTTCAGACTATGTTTTTGACATTTTGAAAATAGAAAATTATTAAAGAGAATTATTTGCGATTCAAAATTTGTCTAAACACTGATACAGTTAAGTGATACAGCGCGAGCTGGCAGAATCGGTAGCACGACGGCGAAAAATGCTTAGCGCCATTTCGAGTCTTTATATTCTGAGTCCGAGGTCGACTTTGCTTTTCATCCCTTCGGGGTCGATGAAAATAAGTACCAGTGGACGTAATTGCTGGCCTTGTGCTAAAATTCGAAACCAATATTACTGATCTAGAGGGCGGCGAGCTAGCAGAATCGTTAGCACGCCGGGCGAAATGCTTAGCCTGTCTTTACGTTCTGAGTTCAAATTCCGCCGAAGTCGACTTTGTTTTTCATCCTTTCGGGATCGATAAATTAAGGACCAGTTTTGCACTTGGATCGATATAATCGATTTAATCCGTTTGTCTGTCCTTGTTTGTCCTCTCTGTGTTTATCCCCTTGTGAGTAGTAAAGAAATGGATATTTCGTCTGTCGCTACGTTCTGAGTTCAAATTCCACCGAGGTCGACTTTGCCTTTCATCCTTTCAGGATCGATTAAATAAGTAATAGTTACGCACTGGGGTCGATATAATCAATTTAATCCTTTTTTCTGTCCTTGTTTGTCCTCTCTGTGTTTAGCCCCTCGTGGGTAGTAAAGAAATGGGTATTTCGTCTGCCGCTACGTTCTGAGTTCAAATTCCACCGAGGTCGACTTTGCCTTTCATCCTTTCGGGGTCGATAAATTATATACCAGTTGCACACTGGGGTCGATGTAATCGACTTAATCCATTTGTCTGTCTTTGTTTGTCCCCTCTATGTTTAGCCCCTTGTGGGCAATAAAGAAATAAGAATCGTTAGCATGCTGAGAAAAATATAGTGCGGCTTTACATTCCGAGTTCGAAACCCGTTGACGTTGACTTTGCCTTCCCTCCAGTCGCACACTATGTAGTCGACTTAACCACCCCCACCTCGAAATTACTGGTCTTGTGGCGACATTTAAAACCAATATTACTTATCTAGTATCGTGGAAATTATTTTGAACATAGGACCAGGGAATTGAAGTTAAATTCCAGTTAAATGTTAACCTTTTAAACTTAAAAGTTTGGTGAAAATATTCTACAAAACATTGGTTGTTTACCGTTGCAGACGACGTAATTGGCGGTCAGATAAATTTCCTGGTTTTTGTTTTTCCCTATATTTTTAAACATTACCAATATTTGGATTTACACCAAAAAATATTTTTATCATTGTTATTCTAGCATTTTAGGTGTTGTCTTAACTCTATCCTTCCTGTATAACTTTTGTTTATTGTTTTTGAAGATTGAATGGTTTTTATCTCTTTTCGAATAGAGTGCAATGTAGAAAAATGAAAGAATGAAATTTTCATGCAATCCAAAAATTTAGCCTCAGATCTAGTTGGAATGAAATCTATGAACAAATGCATTATAGTCACGATCATCTCATCTCATTTTCTAATTCTATGTTTACTACCACGGCATGCAAAAAGTTTCTTTTCAACGATAGAAGAATATATAATTTTATGAATTTGGCAGTTACTGTTAGCTTGTCGAAAATGTCTACGAGAAGGTTCCCTTTAAATAAGACAGGAATGAGCCGACCCAAACTGTTTGTTTAGTGTCTATATGTAACCTCCAGAACAATTTATTCATCATCTTGCTTAAACTTGTGCAGGGTCAGGTAAAATGATCTGACACATTTGTAGGTTAAATTGTTTTTCGTTTCTTTTTCAGTTGCTGCCATGAATTGGACTGGTGAGCATCGCGCTTTCATTGTGGAAACGTTTATCAAAACAAACGATTCTGTAACTGCAACACAAACAGCGTTCCGTTTGCACTTCAATCTTGGTAGACATGATCCCGTACCAGCTCGAAACACGATCTTGTTATGGGTTACCAACTTCAGAGCTATTGGATCTGCATTGAAACGAAAATCAACCGGCCGACCTCGCACCGCCAAAACTTAAAGATGCAGTTCGTCAAGAAATTACTGCCATTCCTCATGAAATGACCCGCCGAGTTATTGACAACTTTCGTGAACGCCTTCGACAGTCTGTGGACAATAATGGATCCGATTTGACTGATTTACTTTTTAAAACATAATGAAACAAAATGGCATTATATGTACTTTTCAAAATAAAAACACTTTTTTGTTTCTTTACTTCATTTGCCTTTTATTTAACCTACAAATGTGTCAGATCATATATATATACACGTATATATAGTCTAAGTAATTCTACTAATTCTACTAATTCTACTAATTACTATTTCTGTATAAATTTTACCGACAATAAAAGATTGCTTACGCACATGGAAAAGGGCCACATACACACACAAACACACACGCATATATAATATATACTCTTTTACTTATTTCAGTCATTTGATTGTGGCCATGCTGGAGCACCGCCTTTAGTCGAGCAAATCGACCTTATTGTAACTTTCGATGAAAAGTGGATTCTGTACAATAATAAGAAACGTTCTTTACAGTGGTTGGAGCAAAATGAAGCACCGAAATCCTTCCATAAACATGAGCTCTTCAAAACGAAGGTTATGGTGGCTGCTTGGTGGTGTAAGGTTTGACTCATGTACTATAACTTCTTAAATCCCGGAAAAACCATTACTACAGAAACATTGCCATGAATGTGCCAACATGAACGAAAATCTGCTATTCCTTTGTCCCAGACTGGTCAACAGAAGAGGGCCAATCATTCCTCATGACAAAACTCGAACACACGTTTCACTAATGATGCTCCAGAACTGAGGGAACTTCGTTATGAAGCTTTTCCCCACCCAGCGTATTACCCAGACCTTTTCCTATCGACTACCACTTTTTCAAGCATCTTGATGGTTTCCTGAGAGAGAGGTTCAAAAATTAAATCGATGCTGAAAGTGCGTTCAAAGAGTTCATCAACTCCAGAACTCCGGAATTTCAATTTACCGGAATAAACAAACATGTAATTCGTTGGCAAAATTGTATTGATTGTAATGGTACTTTCTTTGATGAATAAAATTTCCGCATTGTTAATGAATTTCATGTTTCAAAACGTTTTCAATAGTTTTGAGAGTCAAAACTATTGAAATGGTTGCGAGACGCAACGAAAATTTTAGAAAAATAAAAAAAGAAATAAGTGGAAATTTTACCGGTGTGTGTGTTAAATTATAAGGCACGAAAAGAGAATGACTCTCCCCAGACACAACAGAATATACTTCAACACACGAACCCACATTAAAAATCTTGCAAAGGAAATCCCAAACCGAAATATATATATATACAAAAAAACCTAATCCCAAACCGACATATATATATATATATATATATATATATATTTGTTGGGTACTTCACTAGCAGTATATTGGATATATGTTATCCCATGGAGGGTTGCATTTACAACCCCTATCTTAATTTGTATATATATATATATATATATTATATATATATATACACGTATATATAATATATATACACACATTCAAACATACATACACATATACATACATGTAGGCACACACTAAAAAATGCATGCAAATTTAAACAATTATCATATGATGTGGCAGATCTTTTATCAAGTCCTAGATCATATTCGAAGATTCCAAATCATTAATTCCTAATAGATATTTTCTCATTTCTTTCCTTTGGCTGTTTTTGCTTTCATTTTTATGTTTACTTATTTTATTTTTCAATTACATTCTTGTTTGTAAAAGAAAATCTAACAATCTGGTCAACAGATCTGGTATAATGCATTGTGATACACGTCTAAGTATATGCATTGTTTAGCATCAATGTTTATTTATGAAAACTTGTGCTGAATTCTCTTGTTTATTTATTGAATATTTATTATATTCATGTGAGTGTAAGTATGTATGTGTACTTGTATGTCTGCGTCTGTGTACGCATGAACGCCCATATGTGTAAAACTCTGATCGAGAACATTCTTTAATTATATTTAACATCAATTTATAACTTACAAATATATATAAGTGGCTGGTTTTCAAAGAGAAATAAAAGTTATTGTGAATAGACGATGACAAAGGGGGAAACAGAACACAAACGGCCATCTACTTCAAATGACATTTTGTAAGATTTGAATAAGAACAGAGTCGAAGCCGAGAAAGGAGAATATTTTGAAGGCAATTAATGAGAATGTCCGTTAATAAAAAGACAGCTTTGTTAAACTTTAAGTAGGAAGGAGTTTCTTGTTAGAGATACAACGGATTGCTCACAGTTGGAATGGTAATTATACACGCACGCACATATATGTACATATATATATGTGTGTGTGGGTTGGTGGGTGTTTAGGTGGGTGGATGTGGGTATATATATATATATATATGTATATATACGCGTGTGTGTGTGCGCTCTCATACGTATATGTATGCCTACATATGTGTATATAAACCAAATATATGTAAGCGTATATATATGTATATACATACATACAAACATAAAAATACATATATAATTATAGTCACAAACATATAAGATGTAAATATATATACATATATATGTATACGTATACATGCATATATATATATATATATACTAGCAGCATAGCCCGGCGTTGCCCGGGTATGTAAGAGCCCCTAGTAGGCAACGACTAATCCCAATGTAGTCCTTTCCCTCCAGGGAACGAAGGTGCATGTGGACGTTGCAATGTCTTGTCTTCACTGGAATACTTCTGTATATACGATGTTCCTAGCTGTCCGTTTGGGCGAAAACATGAAAACATCATTGCGCCTCCCAACGCGTGAACAGCCCACGTAGAGTTGACCGTGGGCGAAGCACTGTTCGCCCAATGTAACCCAGCGACTTGTAGCGTTTGGCCTTGGGATTTATTGATGGACATTGCGAAGCAGAGAGCTTAACAAGAAACTGAAAGAGAACGCCTGAAGTGGATTGGTAGGTCAGCGCCCGACGGTTGAAGGTGCATCCGTGGAATGAAGACGTCCTCTCCCTTCCCACAACCGGTAAGTATTGTGGCCGTTATTAAATGTGGTGCCAAATGTTTCACAACCAAACGTGTGCCGTTGCACTGTTTAGGTGGAACCAAATTCCTGATGGCATAATGGGCGCACCGACTTTTAACTTCAGGATGTGTGGTGGCAGGCCTGGCGGTTCAAGTGAATTCAGGAATTCAACAGGATAATCGGCAAGCTGGGCGGGGTCTGCTGTCCTATCTATAGATTTGTAGACGTGGACATCACCAGGAATAGCTTCAAGTAGCTGGATATTGATGGAGTTGACGGTTGTATTTTGGGTGCGAGAATAGCTCTGCCTGCCAGCCATTTTAGGTCGCGTAAATTGTTTTGTAGGTCGTGGAAGACAGCGCCCGGAGGCTAGCAGGGGTGTCGACAATGGTGCAAAGTGAGTCCAATTGAACGTAGCCATCCGCATCAGACAGCATCCTATTTTCACCGAGCGATAAGAGGTCCCTGGAGAATGCAGCGGATCCGCTGTCACCAATTAACTGCGCGCGCATGTTAGTTTGGAGGTGCAAGGGCCGCACATGTGCCCAAAGAGCTGACGACTTAAGGCACGCGCGCACGGCATCGGCACGGGTTCCTTTTGGAATAACAGGTAGAGTCTGCCTGAAGTCTCCTGAAAGAAGTAAAGTTAATCCTCCCATGGGGGCCGTAGAGTCTTGCAGGGACCTGTCCAGTGCCTCAAGGGCGCCTTGTGTGCCATAGTGCACTCGTCCCATACGATGAGTTTGCATCTGCGCAGAATGTCGGCCTGTTCTGAGTTCTTGGCGATGTTGCAGATAGGTGACTCGGACTTTGCCAGATCGAGCGGGAGTCTGAAGGCAGAGTGGGCGGTTCTGCCACCGGAAGCAACGTGGCCGCGATACAGAGGAAGCTACAGCCAGGGCAATGTCCGTGTTGCGTCTGACCTCTGCCAGAATTAGTTAGTGACGAAGGTTTTGCCAGTGCCGCCGGGTGCATCAAGGAAGAAAATCCCCCCACGTTGCTGTCTGACAGAGTCTACGATGGTGTTGTAGGCTATGCGCTGGTCTGGAAGCAGCCGTGGTTCATTATCTTGGACGTACTGGTGCAGTTCCTCAATGCAGTAGGAAGTTTCGCGTAACAATTCAGCAGACATAACATTGGCGTGTTCACGTGTGGGTGGTGGAAGGCCGTACTCTGTTAAAGCAGACCCACCCATATCGATGACAGCGTCTTCGAGTTGAATGAGCGCAAAATTGTAAATGAAGTTGGTGAACGTGATCTCGGCGGAAGGGCAGTGTTGCTGAGCCGTACGTAAAGAAGTCGTGCGACATGTCATCCCTGTATTTCATCCAGAGACTTAGTGGATCACTAAGCTGACATTTTTGAAGAAGGATTGCGAAAAGATGTCGTAGGGCCGAATGCGTTTGCAGTAAAGCACCCTCTGCCATCGTGGCGTCCCACTGGGAGTCATCCTCTAGAAGGCCAAGTCTCATACATGCTTCCCTGAAGGTGTCGCACAGAACCCCATTGACGGTACGTATATTGGCGAAACCTGTTGGACCAGTGACCTCATGTAGAAGGAGACGGAGGTAGAAGCATTCTTGCTGGTTTGGCGGGATGTTGTAAACTCGACCCAGGCAGGAGTCAAACTTGACGCCTGGGAAGCTTTCGACGTTTTTGCCGGATTTCCGTCGAACCCAGGTGTTTTTAGACCACACGAAGTACGATGGGACCTGTGGGTACAAAAGCGTTCGAGCGAAGTCATCACGTTGGCATAATTTGAAGAAACCAGTCAACGTTGTGTCTTTAGGGCTGGTGGCTATCTGCACAGCACTTTGCTCTGTGAAGTAAATCTGCTGTCCATTTTCCAAGTGTACAGCAAGCTGCACCACAGCCGGGTGTCTCTGATGGAGCGGGAAGCCGTAAATGCGCCAAAACGCTTCGTTGCTGCTGAGGTACCGGCCAGCCAAGTAGTTGGACACTTCGTCGCGACTGGTGGTCCTCTGGATGCTGAACATGGCAGCATCGCTGCCTTTGTTGATATATTTGCAGACATATTGTATTGACCTGATGGAGCTGCAGAACTCAACGTTGACGTGGGCTTTGAATATCTTCGACAGGAGAGGACAGTAGGGGACAATGTAGCTGTTGTCCACTTGATGTCGCCCAACCGTAATCGTGCGGCCTCCATTGGCTGGACTCCTTCGTTTGTACAGCGGATACCCATCGCCGCCTGTTTGAGTCTCCAAAGTGAACCGTTTAGGGAATCCCTTTGAGCAGGCTAATCCGTTTTTGTAGCATGGTGTGTTGGCGTAATTTGGTCCACAGGGCCCGTGTACCATGGTAGTGCGGACAATTTCGTAGAGTCGGGGGTCCTCATCGGGGTCAGGAATCTCGGCGGAAATGAATTTGTCAATGTCATTAGTCTCGATTTTATGAGTGAGCCAAATTAAGATGTGAGCATGTGGCAAGCCCCTCTTTTGCCACTCGACCGAAAACATGTGGCACCTGACATGCCCGAAAATCTGACTCTTAACTATCAAATCCTTCATTTTGCCCAAATTCAGACGGAAAACCCTAGCAACGATGTCGTGTCGATGGGTGTGAGATTGACCCGGGAGGAGTTCGCGAGTGATTTCGTCGCAGCTGGGATTGCACGTGTAGGTGATAAAGAGGTCCGGCCGGCCGTAAATGCGCACGTAGGTCAAGGCGTCTTGGGTCCTTTCACGCATATATCGCGGTCCTCCCGTGAAGGTGGAGGGTAGAATGCATGGCTTGCCGATGTTGCGAGGGTCATTTTCTTGTTGCAAACCGTCACGGAGATGAATGTAGGAGTCGGAGCGAAGTTTGGTCTGATTAAGTTTAATGTATAGCAGCCTTTCCGATTCCATTTTTGCGGCCATATCGACGGCGAACTGGTTGAATAGCTGACGACAACGGGGCAATAAGTTGAACTCACCCTCCCTGACCATGAACCGGTATGAGTAGAACGCCCTGCAGGAAACCGTCTTTGATGCCGCAGTAGTTTGATTGAGGGGGCTGCCGTAAAGGAATTCCGAAGTGGTAGCCGTTCCCCATAAGGGAAAAGCAATGGATAGTGAAGCGCGTCATAAGATCTGTGAGTCTCGCTGATCCTGTGTAGGTTGTTACCACGGGAGGAGATGATTATGTCACGGCTGTTGTGTTGCTCTCCGTGTATAACTGCGGCAATTTCGTTGCACGCAGGTGCGTTGAAACGGCGTTCGTGCTCCCCGTGGGGTCGTTTATCAGCATCAATGACAACGGTGAAGTTTGGAGATGGAGCACTGTCCAAGGCATATCTGAAGCTGCAGACGTAGCTGTTGATATCATGAAGCATGGTTTGGAGACGGAGAAGAATGTCTTTGCGGGGAACATAGCTTGTACCCGGTATTATTCCAAGGCGTGCATCAACCTGGTGGTTGTAGTCGGCAATGAAGTATATTTGGAGGAAAGAAGACTGCTGAATCTCGTCTGGCAGAAGTGACCCAATAAGATGGTAGTAGACCTGTCCCTGCACTTTGAAAGTAGGCATCCAGCCTTCTCTGGGAGGAATTTTGGCCCCAAAAGAGGTCATTTGGAATGAGCAGTTGTACTTTCGAATTATTTCAAGGAATTGTGTGACGATCGGGGGTTAACCCGCCGCGAGATCCTTCAGTGGTTGAGGTGGTTCCCGTAGGGGTGGCAGGTCCACTTTGCCACCAGAGCAGCACAAACCAGGTGGCTCTCCGGGCCATTTCTTGGCTTTGCAAAACTGGCATACAATTGTCATTGACCCTATCTTGATGTCGTCACGCAAGGAGAAGTTAATTGTGGCGTCGTAGTTGAATGCTAGTGACAACCAGAAAGCGGGGGCAGGGGTACGTACACCACGAATGATATCCCGACGTTTGTTGATACTCTCAAGTCGAGTGCACCGTGCCTCAGCAGATTCAGATGCACGTGCGACAGCGGTAGCAGTGGCATCCCTTGAAAGCCTTTCAGCTCTCGCCTCAGCACCCTCTGAAGCCCTAGCAGAAGCAGTGTTAATGGCATGTCTGGATGTCCGAATAGTCCGTTGGTGTGGAGTTTCGGCAGATCGAGCCCTGGCTGTGTTTGCGGCGTTAGCAGCTTGGCGAGCTCTCCTCTGTTGAGGTGTTTCGGCAGCTTTGGCCATGGCTTTGTTTGCGGCGTCAGCATCTTGGCGAGTTCTCCTCTGCTGTGAGGTTTCGACAGATCGTGTCCTGGCAGTGCTAGTGGCGTTAGCCGCATTCCGAATGGGCCTTTGTTCGGGGTTCTCGCGAGCTCTGCGGATGGAAGCACAGTAAGAAGCCCGCATGTTTTGGCTGGACTGTTGCTCTTTCGTCAACCTCGAGCGGAGGGAAGATCTGTACGCTGCGACCCTTGCAAGTCGGGTAGAACGGTCGCTAGTAGTTTCAGATGCCTGAGCAGCGGCATAACGGGAAGCTGTTTGCGAGAGGCGCAAGGCGGTTCCTCGTGGGTCTCGCGTGCCCTTCTAGCCCTGGCAGCCGATGCCTTGGCCGTCCGAGGGCTGAGGAGGGTCCTTCTCTTCTTGGGTGGCATTTTGGTGGATAGCAATGTGTTTGGCAAAGGTGTAATAAAAAGGAACACGTGGGGTAAGTATTTTGGTGGATAGCAATGTGTTTGGTAAAGGTGTAATAAAAGGGAGCTCGTGGGGTAAGTATCCGAAAACGTATAAAATGTACAAAAACGGCCAAAAAGCTGGCAGCAATGTGAGTGACAACAACGAAAAAGTCAAAAGTGATCAAACTGAACAAACGAAAGGAAAAGTTTTTGATGCACACGACAAAAGTGGTTTATAATAAACCAAGAGTTTGCAAGTAGCGTCCGAGGACCGTTAGGGTACGTCAAAAATTGAAGGTAAAACGTTTGGGGTGGTAGTTATAAGAAAGTTTAAACCAAAAAAGTATTCGAATAACTTGCGGCTGCAGCAGCTATTAGCAGAAGTGGCGGTGTTGGGGGTAAAGTCTCGAATGTAATTTCTTCCTGGTAGGAATTGGTTGGATCGAATTATCGATAGCTAAAAAGGTCAAGTTGCGTCCCCTAGACAGTCTGGTTTGTGTTTAATACACAAATTTGTTTGCTATGTGTGCCACATATGATTAAATTAACCGATTTTTTCCAATAATGTATCCTATTGGAATAAAAAGAGCTATATAGCTCCTTGGAGCAGACATGATGCTCGTTGTGAAAAAAAAAAGATTCCTGCCAATTTGTGAAAGATATTGTCGAAAATATGTCATCTTGAATTTGAACGCGATTTCCCAAAATGGCATGATTTTATCGATTGTTTCTGATGGTAAGGTATTGCATGGAAAACTAACGTCAGAATTGAGTTTCTTAGGGTAACATTAAGCTTCACCATGAGTTTGGTGAAAATCGATTGCAAGTTGTGAAAACTACCATAGATAATGCGTTGCAAAAAAAGCTTAGATTCTCGAGACAGTCTGTGGTTCATGTTTATGATTCTCGACCCATGTCGAATTTATCATTTTTTTCAGAACTGGGGGAACTTTTCAAAATTTTCGCTGCGTTAGTTTTGAATTATGACATTGGGCTATGTGTGTGTCAAGTTTCATCAGAATCGGTTGAAAGCCGTGGTCAGGGTGAGGGTACGAGAAAACAGACACACAGAAGCACGCACAGACAAACTGCCGTTTATATATAGAGAGATATACATATGTACATATACATATATATATATATATACATATATATATATGTATATATATGCATATATGTATATATATATATATATATGCATGTATATGTATGTATATGTGTATATATGTATATATATATGCATGTCTATATATATATATATATATATGTATATATATGTATATATGTGTATATCTATATATATATATATATATATGCATGTATATATATATATATATATATATATATATATATATATATATATAAGCATATTAGCATATATATATATATACATACTTGTGACAGGTAATCCCACGTATAAAGCATCTACATCAAGCTTATTTTTTGTTTCGTCCTGAAGCTTTTTCCTTTTCCTCTCATCAGTAACCATCTCCTCGTCATTTTATTGTTCAAACGAGTTGTTTACATTTTCATAATTGTTTATTTGTACGTATGTTCTTGTATGAAATAACTGCAAAGAATCTGACGTATTTGGCATTATACATTATAATTACTAATTTGTGAGAGAAAAAAAGGAAATGATCGAAGTTACTGCTAGTTTGAAGTGACGATAAAACAGAGTATTTAAAATGGAAATAACATGCAGCGGAGACTCGTTGCTCCGTAGTTAGCTTTCTGCATCTACGATCTTACGATAGTGGTTTCGATTCAAATACTAAGATGTGCTATGTGCTTTTCAATAAAACACTTCGTTTCACAGCGGAAGATTATAGTTAAAAAAAAAAACGTAAAATTTATTCGTGTTAATTCGGGTAACATTAAAAAGGGTTAAAGGTGTAATATAAATGAAAAATAACGACCGAGTTTATCTGACGTTCGAGCAAGTCAGTAAGAAACATATAAAGAAACGTGTCCGTTAAACATTGCCCTTGGTGAAATGTAACACAGCGCTACGTAGTTTCTCGCTCTGCTAAAAATCGCTGCCAAACCAGTTTCAGATCATATCCTTTTCTCTTAAAAACCCAAAACATTGCCCTTGGTGTGCTATTAAGTTAGACATGGCCTGGACCAATCTCTGGTCGAAACATATCTAAGTTTTATCTAAGTTTCTAACCCAGCGCTACGTAGTTTCCTGCTCGGCTAAAAATCGCTGCCAAACCAGTTTCAGATCATATCCTTTTCTCTTAAAAACCCAAAACATTGCCCTTGGTGAAATGTAACACAGCGCTACGTAGTTTCTCGCTCTGCTAAAAATCGCTGCCAAACCAGTTTCAGATCATATCCTTTTCTCTTAAAAACCCAAAACATTGCCCTTGATGTGCTATTAAGTTAGACATGGCCTGGACCAATCTCTGGTCGAAACATATCTAAGTTTTATCTAAGTTTCTAACCCAGCGCTACGTAGTTTCCTGCTCGGCTAAAAATCGCTGCCAAACCAGTTTCAGATCATATCCTTTTCTCTTAAAAACCCAAAACATTGCCCTTGGTGAAATGTAACACAGCGCTACGTAGTTTCTCGCTCTGCTAAAAATCGCTGCCAAACCAGTTTCAGATCATATCCTTTTCTCTTAAAAACTCAAAATATTGCCCTTGGTGAAACGTAACCCAGCGCTACGTAGTTTCCTGCTCTGCTAAAAATCGCTGCCAAACCAGTTTCAGATCATATCCTTTTCTCTTAAAAACCCAAAACATTGCCCTTGGTGAAACGTAACCCAGCGCTACGTAGTTTCTCGCTCTGCTAAAAATCGCTGCCAAACCAGTTTCAGATCATATCCTTTTCTCTTAAAAACCCAAAACAGCAGTGAATGAGTTCAAACAATTGCAGTGAAGTTAGCCCTTCGACGGACTGACGTCCCGTTCAAGAGCAGTGTTGTACGCTCAATCACTTATGCACCATAGAAACCAGATTGGGTCTCGGTCTTATGAGTCCCGAGGCTCATAAGAGGCGGATGCTTATTTTTCAGTTCCTAATTTCAAAATTTGAATAACAGGCACACGTTCTTCCGGCAAGACTCTCTCTCTTTTACTCTTTTACTTGTTTCAGTCATTTGACTGCGGCCATGCTGGAGCACCGCCTTTAGTCGAGCAAATCGACCCCAGGACTTATTCTTTTGTAAGCCCAGTACTTATTCTATCGGTCTCTTTTGCCGAACCGCTAAGTGACGGGGACGTAAACACACCAGCATCGGTTGTCAAGCAATGCTAGGGGGACAAACACAGACACACAAACATATACACACACACACTTATATATATATACATATATACGACAGGCTTCTTTCAGTTTCCGTCTATCAAATCCACTCACAAGGCATTGTTCGGCCCGGGGCTATAGCAGAAGACACTTGCCCAAGTTGCCATGCAGTGGGACTGAACCCGGAACCATGTGGTTGGTTAGCAAGCTGAATCTTTGTCAGTTTACATTGATTTTCTGTTCTCTTTCCAGATGGCGTTAATTCTCTCCCTAATTCGATTTCTTGTTATGGTATAAAACTATTTTCGATGTGATTCCTTCGAGTCTTGACAGTAGTCACTTCTTATAAAACATTGCTCATTTGAGTATTGGCCTCCATGTTTTCTGGGATGTGGGTGGAGGCATGGCAGGAGTGGAGTGCAAAGCATAACGTTTAAGAAGGTTTTATTCTGACCGTGGGTTGAAATAAATCACACATCGGCTATTCCTACAAATATATTGGCTTTACAGAAAAATTCGCTAATTATTTCTATTTTCTGGTGGTGGTGGTGGTGGTGGTGGTGGTGGTGGTGCTGATGGTGCTGGTGCTGGAGATGCTGGTGGTGCTGGTGATGGTGATGGTGGTGGTGGTGGTGATGGTGGGTCTTTATTTTCTTTTTCTTCCCTGGCTCTCCATTATCGGAAAAGAAATAAAATTTCTTCAAATTTCAAAAACAATAAATCAGAGTGATAGCAGAAGATTATAGTTTGAAAAAAAAAACGTAAAATTTATTCGTGTTAATTCAGGTAACATTAAAAAGGGTTAAAGGTGTAATATAAATGAAAAATAACGACCGAGTTTATCTGACGTTCGAGCAAGTCAGTAAGAAACATATAAAGAAACGTGTCCGTTAAACATTGCCCTTGGTGAAATGTAACACAGCGCTACGTAGTTTCTCGCTCTGTGGAAGCGCAATGACCCAGTGGTTAGGGCAGCAGACTCGCAGTCATAGGATCGCGGTTTCGATTCCCAGACCGGGCGTTGTGAGTGTTTATTGAGCGAAAACACCTAAAGCTCCACGAGTCTCCGGCAGGGGATGGTGGTGATCCCTGCTGTACTCTTTCAGCACAACTTTCTCTCACTCTTACTTCCTGTTTCTGGTGTACCTGTATTTCAAAGGGCCGGCCTTGTCACTCTCTGTGTCACGCTGAATATCCCCGAGAACTACGTTAAGGGTTCACGTGTCTGTGGAGTGCTCAGCCACTTACACGTTAATTTCACGAGCAGGCTGTTCCGTTGATTCGGATCAACCGGAACCCTCGTCGTCGTAACCGACGGAGCGCTTCCAAGTTTCTCGCTCTGCTAAAAATCGCTGCTAAACCAGTTTCAGATCATATCCTTTTCGCTTAAAAACCCAAAACGGTGAACATTGTAGCTATAGATTCACTATATCTGAACAAAATACGTGATAGACTCGTTTGGAACATAGGTTTGATCAAGTAAGCTCTACGACAAAGCAACTACTAGGATATATACAGATACACACACAAACACATATATTGTTATATTTTGCCATAGACATTTTTTTAAGCCAATAAACACGCGCTCTATTTATTTCATCTTCATTTGAGTTTTGTTATTTTGGCTTGGCTCAGGATCGGTCTTATTCCTGGTAGGATTTACCTGGGTATGGGGTTACTACCTGTAGCCTCAGATGTCCAAAAGTTTTTCAACAGACTTTCAAATGCTTAGAACCATCCTGATAGTCCTTGCTGTCCCTAAGAGACAAATATCATTATTGTGTTTGTTGCTGTTGTTGTTATCATCATCATCATCATTATTATTATTGTTGTTGTAATTAATATTATTATTTTTTATTATTATTATTATTATTATTATTATATTATTATTATTATTATTATTATTATTATTATTGCTGTTGTTGTTGTTGTTGTTATTAAACACGGACACAAACGAATGCGCACATAAGAATACACACCTTAGAAGAACAGAATTGAGTAAGTGGAGCAAGAACACACACGAAAATGTAAAGCGACGCTGAAGAGGTCACAGATGTGTGACGTGTGTTTATTTGGCAAAAAAAAAAATAAATAAATAAAAATGACCGTCCCGAAAAACAACAATATCGGTTTCAAAACACGCTTTCACATCAGGAATCTTGCAACACAAATTGATAACCGTAAAATTTGTTATATATTCGAAAAATTTCGAAATAGCTTCAGTTATCGTTTACAACACATGGATTACTTAAATAGCTCATATATCTTGGTGGTTCTTTATATGACATTGTTATTGGAACCATATGATTTGTAGAGCTCATAAATCGCTTCATGAAATTTAATACATTTTTCCTTGATTAGATATTCTGAAATGAGCTGTCAGTGCCCATATTTTAACCAGAATAGGTTAATGTGATTAATATCTAATTTAAAACCATCGTATTTTCAATGACCAAAGAGAGAGAGAGATAAAAAAAATATATGGAAAATAGAGAATTTGCTAGGAATGTGTTTTTAAGGATGACAAATTAGATGGGGTATTTAGTATGGGGTCCTGACATTTAGAACACATGAGAAACAGCAGGCTCCAAAAAATTGCATTAATGAGATTAAGGGGTTGGGGTAGTCAGTTTTATAAGAGTGAATGTTGGTGGGCGTGCGGGGAGGTCGGTATTAATTGACAATGGTCCACTTTTTTAAAGGTGATTTTGAATTTCAAAGATGTCATTTCTTTAAAAACACATTTAAAATACTTCCACATCGCATGCTTGAAATCTTCAGACATTACATTTGTGTTAGCAGCATTTATCAAGATTTTGGCATGTTCTTCAAGAAATGGAAAAAAGAGAATGGTAGCTCTTCTCGTCAAAGTTCAGGTGATTATCAGGTAAGAGCTCTTGATGCATTGCCATCATCACCATCATCATCATCATAGACGTCATCGTCGTCGTCTTAGCTGTCGTCGTTGTTGTTGTCATCGTTTTGGTCCTTATCATCTTCATGAAGATGTCAACATCAGGAGCATCGTCACCATCACCATCACCATCACCATCATCATCATCATCATCATCGTCATCGTCATCATCATGATCATCGTCATCATCGTAACCACCATCATCTTCATTATTATCATCATCATCTTAGTATCATCATCATCATCATTATCATCATCTTCATCATCATCCTCGTTGTCATCATCGTAACCATAATCATCACCATCATCGTCATAATCATCATCATCGTCGTCGTCGTCATCGTAACCATACTCATCATCATCCTCATAATCATCATCATCATCGTCGTCATCATCATCGTCATCATCATCATCGTCATCATCATTATCGTCATCATCATCGTCATCATCATCGTCATCATCATCGTCATCATCATCATCATCATTATCGTCAAAGTTGTCGTCATCATCATCACCATTATGATCATTATAATCGTCATCATCACCATCATCACCATCATCATCTTCCTCACCGCCACCATGGTCCCCTACTCTCTGCATTGTATTCCTCCTTGCTTTCTCTTGCCTTTGCTTAAACTGAATTTATTTTCATTTCTTTTACTTTTGTTTTTTCTTTTTTAATGTAGCAAAGAATGGAGAGAAACCTAAGAATCCATCATAGGGGAAGATGACAGATACGGCATGATATGGAATGGCTGTACCGCGCATTATCGCTTACCTCTGTATTTCAGCATCTCATCTATCAACTATCAAGCGCGGTGCAGTGGAAAAGATGTTAGTCCGTACCGTGAGTTCAAACCCAATCGCGGCCAAATTTTATCTTTTCAAAGCTGATATCAAATATATATTTCTTTATTACCCATAAGGGGCTAAATATAGAGGGGAGAAACAAGGACAAACAAAGAGATTAAGTTGATTACATCGACCCAAGTGCGAAACTGGTACTTTATTTATCGACCCCGAACGAATGAAGGGCAAAGTCGACTTCGGCAGAATTTGAGCTCAGAACGTAACGGCAGACGGAATACCTATTTCTTTATTGCTCACAAGGGGCTAAACATACAGGGGACAAACGAAGACAGACAAAGGGATTAAGTCGATTACATCGACCTCAGAGCGAAACTTGTACTTTATTTATCGACCCCGAAAGGATGAAAGGCAAAGTCGATCTCGGCGGAATTTGAGCTCAGAACGTAACGGCAGACGAAATACCTATTTCTTTATTGCCCACAAGGGGCTAAACATAAAGGGGACAAACAAGGACAAACAAAGGGATTAATTCGATAACATCGACCTCAGAGCGAAACTGGTACTTTATTTATCGATCCCGAAAGGATGATAGGCAATATCGACCTCGGCGGAATTTGAGCTCAGAACGTAACCGCAGACGAAATACTGCTTAGGATTTCGCCCGGCGCGCTAACGTTTCTGCCAACTCGCCGCCTTACCGATATCAAATATAGGCGACATAGGGGCAGACAGAGCTGTGTGGTAAGAAATTGCTTTCCAACCACATGTTTCCGGGTTCAGTCCCACTGCGTGACATATTGGAGAGGTGTCTTCTACTTCTCTGTCAAACCTTGCAGAGTATTTAGCCATGGAGTGATCTTTCTTTCCATTTATTCTTATTAGTTTTATTTTCATTATCATTTTTGTCTTTTCGATAATTTCTATCGTATTGTCATTTGACTGGTTCTGATTTCTATTTTATCGCCTCCTTTTGTACAAGGAAAAGTGCTTTCTTGCTTTTCGTGTTGCTTTATTTCATGTAGCATTCTTCCACTTTTTGTTTCGAAGCATTTTTCTAGTCCAACTGTTCATATTTTATGGTAATTCTCTATGTACATCAAATACCGACGTCCTGAGCGTGGTAAATATATTCCGACTCTGTCTAATTTGGGAAGGTGACCTCTGTATGGGGTAATAGTTACCTTGATTTTCTTAAATTTCTCGATTCACTAATCTTCCAGTTTATTATGTGGAAGCTATAATTTATTGCTGGTATGGCTATTATTATTATTATTATTATTATTATTATTATTATTATTATTATTTATTATTATTATTTCATTATAGGCGTATGAGTGGCTGTGTGGTAAGTAGCTTGCTAACAAACCACATGGTTCCTGGTTCAGTCTCACTGCGTGGCAGCTTGGGTAAGCATGTTTTACTATAGCTTCAATGTAACCAAAGCCTTGTGAGTGGATTTGGTAGACGGAAACTGAAAGAAGCCCGTCGTATATATATATGTATATATATATATATATGTGTGTGTGTGTGTGTGTGTGTGTGTCTGTGTTTGTTTGTTCTATGCGTGTGTGTATAAATATATATACATACACACATATAGGCGTAGGAGTGGCTGTGTGGATTTGGTATACGGAAACTGAAAGAATCCCGTCGTATGTATGTATATGTGTATATATATATATATATATATATATATGTATATGTATATGTGTGTACATGTTTGTGTATCTGTGTTTGTCCCCCAACATCGCTTGACAACCGATGCTGGTGTGTTTACATCCCCGTGACTTAGCGGTTCGGCAAAAGAGACCGATAGAGTAATTACTACGCTTACAAAGAATAAGTCCTGGGGTCGATTTGCTCGACTAAAGGCGGTGCCCCAGCATGGCCGCAGTCAAATGACTGAAAGAAATAAAAGTGTAAGCGTATCATGTATACGGTGGTTGTTAGACTGTGGCTCAAGAACACAGAATTTCGTTCATGACACAATATACATACACCCGTGTTGAATGCTATTTAGCCTTTCTGTTCAAGCAAAACTTAACGTTGAATGTATGCGTGTGTTAGTGTGTGTGTATAACTTCACAAGTACCATAAAATGGAATGTATTTAGAAGCTTCCTTTCAGCATATAAAGCTATATAACCTTTGAGCTAGATTATCAAACCGGATAGCTATCTATATGAATTAGTTAAATTTGCATACAAGTAAATTAAGTTACCGCTAGCCATATTAGTTTCGGTTATCTATATGCGGTTCAAAGTGGTATGTTTGATATGAGAGACTATAACATTATTCCATTAAATCGTAACATCCTGATAAAGATGGATTACATGGTTATCTTGAAGAAGCCGTTTAATATTTATTGCGTTGCTAATTATTCTATCTCTATTGTTTCTGAGAAATACGGAAGATTGTTGCTTTTATCTTATGTCTAAATGGAAACTATCTAATCGACTTTTCTTTATTCTCTGGTAGGCAAGTTGTCAAAAGGGTAATTAATTTCGTAATTGGAAGCACTATTTGGGCGATTAATTGAGAAATTCAGATCAATGAGGTGTTGCATGAGATATTGAACACCGCATGCTGCAATTCTACTTCGTGAAAACTAATAGGCTGTGCTATTGGCCAATCATTGAAGAGGATAATCCAACGAGAGAGAATCTGGACACTTACTCAGGGACGCAGATGAGAGAGAAAGAGCAGTAAAGTCTCTCTTATATCTTGAAAACGGTTAAATATTATACAATGTAGACTCGGGTATAAAAATAATGGATGAACTCAACTAGAGAGATTTTTGCCACAAGTATGTAGGAGCTCGCTTACCCCTGCCAAACTGACATTCGAACCCGAATCTACACACTTGTCGCTTGTCAAGCGACTGTCTGATTCAATTATACTTTATTCCATGCGGTCGACTTTGCTTTTCCTCCGTTCAGGGTCGATAAATTAAGTACCAATTAAGTTAAACACTCGTGTCGATGTATTCGACTTACACCCTCTCCCGAAATTGCTGAACTTGTGCCCAAATTTGAAATCAATATTTGTATGCTGATGAAGCAGTGAGCTGTCAAGTCATGAGTTCAAATTCCGGTGAGGTAAACTTTGCCGTTTGCTATTTCTTAGTCGGTTGATTAAATACCAGTTGTGTGTTGGGTTCGATACATCGAACTCAACCGATTTCCATGCTGAGAGATTAGTGAGAAACATTTGTAGGCTGATGTCTTTAAGGGTAGTTGTAAGTGTTTCCAGTTATTAGGGGCGAAGGCTTCCTTGTTCCAAAATTGTTGTAACGCTGGAAGAGACATAAGAAAACAGAATACATCAATGTGGCAGTGATTGCACAATTTTGGTGATTAAAAATTGCTGATAAAGACATTGGTTGATCATTGAATATAAAGAATTGCTATATATAGAGTTTTGTGTATCTATTGTATACTGCAGCCGATATGATTCAGTCTCACAACACATAACCATATTACAACACAATTACTTTTCCTCAACAGACCCTGAACTATTTTAACTTCACCCCAAAACGAATAAAAGAAAAAGTTTCCATTTCCTTCAAACGATATCTGGACATCTTCAACGGGTGCCAGATAAACCACCTGTACCTAAATACATCTTAATCAATAACTTCCTACTTGAATCGGTCATAATACAACAAAACCTGACTTAAAAATGACTTCGCAAATTTTGTCAGTTGGTGTTTTTAAGTTAGAAATAGTCTGGACTAATTTTGGCCTAAACACATTACTCTTTACTCTTTTACTCTTTTACTTGTTTCAGTCATTTGACTGCGGCCATGTTGGAGCACCACCTTTAGTCGAGCAAATCGACCCCGGGACTTACTCTTTTGTAAGCCCAGTACTTATTCTATCGGTCTCTTTTGCCGAACCGCTAAGTAACGGGGACATAAACACACCAGCATCGGTTGTCAAGCAATGCTAGGGGCACTAACACAGACACACAAACACACACACGCATATATACATATATATATATGTATATATATATATATATACATATATACGACGGGCTTCTTTCAGTTTCCGTCTACCAAATCCACACACAAGGCTTTGGTCGGCCCGAGGCTATAGTAAAAGACACTTGCCCAAGGTGCCACGCAGTGGGACTGAACACGGAACCATGTGGTTGGTAAACAAGCTACTTACCACACAGCCACTCCTGCGCCTACATCCAAATTTTATCTTTCCTTTTCTAGTTTACCTTGGAAAGGTCAATAAAGAAAAGTGTAATCTAATATTTTAGTACAGCTGACATCACAATTGTTTGTGTGCCTCATTCAAGAAGTCAGCTGTGCTGTTTTCACTTCAACAATTATTACGATGTCTTATATAGAGATGACAAATATTTACTTCGAATCTGTTTTTATAAGACACAAACATATATATCTATATTTGTTTTAGTTAAGTAAATTTTACATGAAGATTTTTTTAATTTCATAGAGGAGACAAACAAGGACAGACAAAGGGATTAAGTTGATTATATCGACCCCAGCGTGTAACTGGTACTTCATTTATCGACCCCGAAAGGATGAACAGCAAAGTCGACCTCGGCGGAATTTGAGCTCAGAACGTAACGGCAGACGAAATACCTATTTCTTTACTACCCGCAAGGGGCTAAACACAGAGAGGACAAACAAGGACAGACAAATGGATTAAGTTGATTATATTGACCCCAGCGTGTAACTGGTACTTATTTAATCGACCCCGAAAGGATGAAAGGCAAAGTCGACCTCGGCAGAATCTGAACTCAGAACGTAACAACAGACAAAATACCTATTTCTTTACTACCCACAAGGGGCTAAACACAGAGAGGACAAACAAGGACAGACAAACGGATTAAGTTGATTATATCGACCCCAGCATGTAACTGGTACTTATTTAATCGACACCGAAAGGATGAAAGGCAAAGTCGACCTCGGCGGAATTTGAACTCAGAACGTAACGGCAGATGAAATACCCATTTCTTTACTACCCACAAGGGGCTAAACACAGAGAGGACAAACAAGGACAGACAAACAGATTAAGTCGATTATATCGACCCCAGTGCCTAAATGGTACTTATTTAATCGACCCCGAAAGGATGAAAACGCAAAGTCGAACTCAGCTGAATTTGAACTCAGAACGTAACGGCAGACGAAATACCGCTTAGCATTTCGCCCGGTGTACTATGGAAGACCAACAGAGGTGAGGCATTTATTTACATTTACATCGCAGCTATTTCGGGAGTTATCTTTATGAGTTTCCTATTTTCCGAAATTTTACTGAAAGAGAATAAACTTTATATTTTTTTCACTAGATTTCCGTTGTTGTTATTGTTGTGTGTCGATGTTTCTGCAGCAGTCTTTTGCTGTTGTTGGTTTGTCCTTATTTCCGTCTTTTTTTTTTGTTGTTGTTGCTTTTAAACGTGTTGCTAGTTTGATGTTGTTCTAATATCAAATATGTTGAAAACCAAAAACTTGCTTGAATTTCCTTGCTCTAGCAACTCTCAACAACAATTGATTATTTCGCTTCCATTTCCAAATGCATTCTTTGCAAATACATGAATATAACATATTTTCCTGTTATCTCATTTGATGTTTCCCAAATTGACGCCCGAGTGTCTCAAGACCACTTGATACTAATCGATATTTTTATATGTTAGTTAGTGGTAATAGTGTTTTTCCCTGACTTTCGTCAGATACCTCACCTCTTGGTAGATTGATAATGTCGGTTCTGTTTGAATATCATGAAAGAAAACATGAGCAGAGAATGTCCTCCAAAAGGTTTTTCATCCGCGTGACGAATGGCGTTAGTGATCATTATGGAGACAGTCGAGCGAGATATGAAGACGCATCTCCTAGTGATTAGATAATCAGAATAAGGTTCACAAGATAGCTGTTTTGATTCCCAGACCGTAGACTTCATTTACCGTTGCTTTATTCAGCTGTAAGTGAGCAACCCTACAACAAACTGGCATCTGGTCCAGGGGTGATTTTTATGATCTCGTTCCGATATCGAGTAACGGGTCCAGGGGGGCTATGATCTCGCCATGCAAACCAAGTAACGTCGTAGGAGTTGGTGGATTCAAGACAGCAATGTCCAGACGAATGACAAGGAGAATATATAAAGTAATAAGGGATAAGTAAGAGTTAGCTGCCCTTTGGAGAAGAAAGAATTCAAATAGTCATTTCCAAAGTGCAGAGGCCGTCCCATTCTCGAAATAAAGTAAAGAAACAGCAAGTCTAGTTGAAGATACTGATGCTTGGAATTATTCCAGTGAGTTCGAGAGCCTTGTTTTCGATGCTGCCTATTTTATTCACGCGTTTAGCAAACAGGGATCAGTTTAATATTTTTAGTACGAATCGAGATTCATAGTGAATCCGCAATTCTATTTTCTGAGTCTAAAGAATTACAAAAGCAGCATTTTTTGTATTATGTATAAGAAATAGCCTAAAAAGTATAGGGCTTCACTTTGGAACAATTTTGATACTCGAAAAATATTAATGATTCAGTTTGTAATTTCAACCAATCAATTCTGTTACTAAGTGTAAATAGGCACCTCAGGGAAATATGGTTTAATAGTATTTATTTAGCATGAATATTGCAACCAAGATTACCTCTCGATTTATATACACATCCTAGTAAATGCCCCGTCATTGGACGGTTTGTATAAGTGAAGAGGGCTAACTTGGACGGTGTTATGGAAGTTTTAATCATTCGATGGGCGGG
>NC_043001.1:11471511-11484011 GCF_006345805.1 Octopus sinensis | reverse complement strand
GTGGATTTGTACTTAATCCTGACTCCTTTGTACAGTCTAATCCCGTCCCTTTGGTTCTAGCCAGAGAACTACATGCGGTGGATGAAGTGTGGTGCATATCTTTCCAATTCCATTGGGTTGCAGATGCGAGACACATTCCTCATCACTCTAACCAAGTCAGCTTTCAGAATGTTGAACTTGGCATTGTCTGCAATCGCTGCGTATTGTGAACAAGGTACTTAGATGCCATGGGTTTGGCATAATGAGAATGAAGGATCTGAAACTTACCGTTCTTCGTTTCTAGCCAGAGTTCAGTGTCTAAAGCGGGTAATGTTTATTTAGGGTGCTTACTAAGGACGTCTATCGCTATTTCTGTACTCTGGTGGATGAAGTTAGCTATTTGCTGGATGCTCTCCATAATGTTAGCTTCTTGATCTTCAACATCGTGTTTTCGAGATGTCCTGGCTATTATGTTGATATCATCCACGAAACGTGAGTACATGATTAGGTTTATGGAGTTCTCTACTAATTTCTCTTCAAGTCTTTTATCCAATCATACCATAAATAGGTTAGCCACATCGCCAGCAATATTGACACCGATGGCTGCACCTTCCTCTTGGACGTATGTTTTGTTGTTAAACTCAAATATATGGCACTTGAGTGTGGTCTTAATACTCTCACCCACCGCATGGGTGACGATTGTTTTAACCTGTTCATTATATTCGGGGGTCCTTATAGCTCTGATCCAACCGTTCCATCTCTCTTTGGGGGTTCTTCTATAGCGGTGAGATCTACCTTTTATGGATCTAGTGGGGCATAAACAAATAAGGCCATGTTTATCTAAGTACTCATAAAATCTTTTCTACGTATAAATAACGTCAGCATTAAATTACAAAGAAAACATAGTTTAGAAAATTAACAATAAGCAAATGCCATTGAGTTTTCGTAGAATAAAGTACATTGCTATGATATCTGATGCAATTAGAGTGTTAGAAATATAATCCACAAGGCGGCGAGCTGGCAGAATCGTTAGCACGCCGGGCGAAATGCTTAGCCATATTTCGTTTGCCGTTACGTTCAGAGTTTAAATTCCGCCGAGGTCGACTTTGCCTTTCATCCTTTCGGGGTCGATTAAATAAATACCAGTTACGCACTGGAGTCGATTTAATCGACTTAATCCGTTTGTCTGTCCTTGTTTGTCCCCTCTGCGTTTAGCCCCTTGTGGGTAGTAAAGAAATCTATTAGAAATGTTATGGAGGAAACGTGAGTTTGGTGACTAAATGTGCACTGTCTCACACACACATGCGCACTCACACGCGCGCAACACACACAAACATGCACGTAGTCACGTATGCACACACACGCAAACACTCACATACACACGCACACACATACACTCACACACGCACACAAACACACACAAAAACGCACGTGCATACACACAAACACACACACACACATATATATACTCTTACTCTTTTACTTGTTTCAGTCATTTGACTGCGGCCATGCTGGAGCACCGCTTTTAGTCGAGCAAATCGACCCCGAGACTTATTCTTTGTAAGCCCAGTACTTATTCTATCGGTCTCTTTTGCCGAACCGCTAAGTGACGGGGACGTAAACACACCAGCATCGGTTGTCAAGCAATGCTAGGGAGACAATCACAAACACACAAACACACACACACACACACATATATATATATATACATATATACGACAGGCTTCTTTCAGTTTCCGTCTACCAAATCCACTCACAAGGCATTGGTCGGCCTGGAGCTATAGCAGAAGACATTTGCCCAAGATGCCACGCAGTGGGACTGAACACGGAACCATGTGGTTGGTTAGCAAGCTACTTACCACACAGCCACTCCATGCGCACAAAAACACACACACGCACAATAAGAAGAAAATTTGTTTCCGTTTTAAAAAATTCTGTCATCTGGTTCTTTTCTCGAAACATTCAGAGACAATTTTTTTCTATTGTTCCTCTGCTTTTATCTTTATTGTTGGTGTTGTAGTTATTGACGATCACGTAAGCGTTTCATGGAACATTGTTGCTGTTACCGTTGTTCTGATACAGGTCAGGTTTGATTGAAATAAACTTGAAATCGCAGATAACCCAAGAAATCTTATAGACAAGACAGCTACAATACACAAGTCGATTCCTTGGTTCTTTTTTACATGTAAATCTTGTTCGGTTTTTAGACGTAGCTGTCGCTTTACTTCTTGTTATGGATATTGTTGAAATAAGGCCAGTTAACTCTGTTTGTAGAAACACGGCTCCAGAATTCGATGACGTAATGATTATTGACACAAAAGAATTCGTCCGTTGATTTTGTTATTCTTGTTCATACTAATGCCAGTCAATTTTGTTCGAACATATATAAATCTGCAGTCGTGATTGCAGAAACTATAACTAAAGGGACAGCTACATATGGAGAAAAAAAAGAGAAAAGAAAAACCAACAGAAAGACAAAAAGAAAACAATAAGATTTGCAGCGACATTTACAGAGAATAAAACGGTTGTTGACATGATTTAATCAGATTTGACCTGGGAATAAGCGACGATAATATTTCTAACTGCAAAACGGGCGAAGAAAAATAAAAAAAACAAGCATCTTCAGCGTCCATAAAACTCTAAGAACAGCAACACCACCATCAGCGCCACCACCATCAGCGCCACCACCACCACCAACAACAACGACAGCAAAAACAACAGTGACAATAATAACAGCGGCAACAACAACGATAATAACAATAGCATTTTTACAGAAAGAACGTCGATTACGAAAGCAGCAAGCGAGCAAAAGAAACATCTTTTCTCTTTGAATGTTTCGAAAGAAAAGAACCAGATGACAGAATTATGATTGAGATCTTCCGTTTGACGGTGGAGAAAGCTGTACAAATGCTTGCAGGCTTTGTGATTTTGCGGCTGTTTTATCTCAGAAAATGCAATCACAGAAAGACATTGAACTGCAATCAGTTTACTGTTTATACCTTTCTGTCTTTTCTTAAAAACTCTCGCTAATGAATCCTGGCAGACTAATTTATTCATTAAGTGCACTACTGGAAATATTTTCTCAGGCACCTCTTCAAAGTAATTCAGTGCATATATAATAAGATACATAATGTCTCAGCAA
Source organism: Octopus sinensis (assembly GCF_006345805.1). Classification (NCBI taxonomy): domain Eukaryota; kingdom Metazoa; phylum Mollusca; class Cephalopoda; order Octopoda; family Octopodidae; genus Octopus; species Octopus sinensis. Next base: position 11,480,890 of record NC_043001.1, on the reverse strand, counting down.
CATTTGGTATTTAGTACTAAAGTTTCAGCTCTTATATTGATGGACGGTAGCTCTTTGTCATATCTATAAAAATGTAATATTCTTACCGCTAGAGAATACTAAACGAAACTAGTTATATTGAAACTGTTGCAAAACTTCGTTTGTTACCATAACAATTTAAAGTTCTGTGGCTTTCACAGTTATTTCTTTATATTGATGTATAGTAAATCGCGCCTCATGCCCTAGGACTCAGTGATCTAGTTATCGGCTTTCCATTGGATACAAGTGACCGGAACAACAAGAGGACGTCTGGCCATCGCAGGGTTACGCATTTATAGCCGAATGGACTGAAATAACGTCCGGTGCGCGAATCGAAACCACGACCTTACGCACGTGAGAGCATCAGCATGAACATAAGTCCACGCATCTTCATATATCGAAGTATGGACGTCTGAAGAAGAGACAAGAGGTATATATATGATATGAAGGAATATTGTTCCAAACTTACTGGGAAAATTCAATTTAGAAATACTAAATCAAATTTCGAAATTTCACATCATTATATTTTTATCCTATATTTAATCTTTCTATAATATGTAATTTTCTAGATGGTGTAATTTAATTTTTCATTATTGAATTGATAAAAGGTGCTTTTTTCTAATTTACATATATATATATATACACTCACATATTCACATACACACCCTCACACACACATACACATATGCACCAAACAGTGGCACCCCACTTTATTTATAGGTGCAAGTGTGGATAGGCGCAAGCGGGGGTAGGCATATGGGTGGCTTTGTGGTAAGAAGTTTGCTTTCCAGCCACATGGTTCTGGGTTCAGTCCTACTGCGTGGCATCTTGGGCAGATTGATTACATGAAGTTCAATAGAAAACCGTCTGCGTAAACCGAACATCCCAACCACAAACATTTGCTATACGGATATTTCAAAGACGAATTTCACAGTGCAAAACCGACAACATTAGATGATTTGAGGAATAGTATTCAAAAAAAAAATGCTTATAAATATCATTCCATTACTTTGGCGTTATCAGCGAAGCGTGAATAAGAACAGGTGTTGTTCTAAAAAAATTTAAAGCGTTTCTCTAGATTTTATTAACTTTTGAAAATGAAGTGTATCTTAATAAATATTGAATTTCATTCAACATATGTGAATACAAATTCTACTGTTACCTGTATGTATGTAAACATATATATCTATATACACACACACACACACACACACACATATATATATATATTATATTAAATTAGAGATAAAACCAGTATTAGGCAAATCATACAATGAAAAACTTAAGCCAATACATAAGATTAATTAATGTATATTATTTAAATATATATCAAAATTATTAAAAAAGATATATTTAAATAATATAAATTAAATAATCTTATGTATTAGCTTAAGTTTTTCATTGTATGATTTGCCTAATAGTGGTTTTGTCTCTAATTTAATATAATATAATATTTTACTATAAAATTTGATTCAATCCTAAATCTGATTTTTCCCTTAAGTTCTGATTTATTCCCTAATATTTTATTATTAATATATATATATATATATATATATATATGCATGTAAGTATTATGTATGTATGCTTGCATATATATAATGTTTACGCAGGATGGGCCCAACGACTAGAAAACTGAACAAAATTATCACGTGTGTTTATGAACAAAAATACTCCATGTTGTTTCTTTAGATTCATTTGCTCCCCGCTTAGGATTTATGCTATTGGGAATGCATGGATACACAGTGAGAAACCTGCTGGAAACCTCCAAGGACGGAAGCATTTTATCTTGAAATGCATGCTGTACATATTAAAAATATGTATATATAATTTGAACATATTCGCTATCATATTTCCAATATACTTACTTTGAATACACCAAATCTACACTTATAATCAGACGTTCAAATATCCTACTTTCTCAAATTCAAATTCATTATTTTATCCTAATTAGAAAACTTTCGTTTCATTGCTCTTTTCGTATTTAATTCCGAATTAGTTTCAAATGCTTAATGTTTTTTTTTTTTTTATATCTGCAAAACATCATTAATGAGAGTATAGTTTCTTTTCATTCCCCTTTCAGATAAATTCTCTATCGTTTTTGGAAATTCATGTTTGACTCACTTTCTCATTTTGTTTAAATCTGAAAAGTTTGCCACACTGAACTGTTAAATATACTAAATAATGAGGTTAAAAGAAATAACAAGTTAGGCACGCTAACCAAGTTGAAACGTATATTTCTCTTCTACTCTAGGCACAAGGACAGAAATTTTGAGGTGGGGGGGACCTGTCGATTAGATCGACACCAGTATTCAACTGGTACATAATTTATCGACCCCAAAAGGATGAAAGGCAAAGACGACCACGACGAAATTTGAACTCAGAACGTTAAGACAGACGAAATACCTACAGAGAGGACAAACAAGGATAGACAAAGGGATTAAGTCGAGTATATCGACCCCAGTGCGAAACTGGTACTTACTTTATCGACCCCGAAAGGATGAAAGGCAAAATCGACCTCGGCGGAATTTGAACTCAGAACATAACGGCAGACGTAATACGGCTACGCATTTCGCCCGGCGTGCTAACGTTTCTCCCATCTCGCCGCCTTCCTCCACACCATTTCCAATAACAACTAAAAGAACACTAACATCTAAAGAAGAATGAGAACATCTTTTAATATAAAAGTGAAGTTGTGTGCCTGTCTCCTACGATTTAGATTCCTAACTACTCCCACATTTTTCAGTGCAGTGTAACCAAAACCAGGTATCTTATAGTCGTGATTCATATCGAGCCCGTCTGGGTATTAGCGCGCGTCTATGATGAGTCTACGATTTCAAAAAAGTTTACCATCATTTTTTTCCATTGTAATGCATTTTTTCGCTATTATATAAGGGAAGTAACTCTCTAAAAATGTCTACGATGAGTCAACGATTTAAAAAAAATTTTACCATCATTTTTTTTTTCCATTTTTAATGCATTTTTTTGCTATTTTTTGGCTATAACTCTCTTAAAATGCTTTATAGTTATTTCCCTTACAAATCCGAGCAACGCCGGGCGATACTGCTAGTTTACAAATAAAAACAGGAAGCAATTATTCTTATTTGCAATATTATTTCATTATTTAACAAACATATAGATTGAGAGATCGGTTGAGCAAGAAACAGATGACCGTAGAGTGTATATATATATATATATACGCTAGATTCAGTTTAAATCTTGCCTCACTGTTCGTCATCTGAAAATCGAAAAATTAAATATGAATAACAATAATATTAAACAGTTGACGAATCAGAGAGCTGGCAGAATCGTTAGGACGCCGAGCAAAGTGACAGACTTTATGTTCTGAGTTCAAATTCCGCCCATGATGTATATATATATATATACACATATATATTTATATGTATATATATATAAATGTATATATGTATATGTATAGACATATAGATATATATATATATATATATATATATATATTATATATATATATATATATACACATATGTATATATATATATATACATATATATGTAGACATATATATATATACATACATATATACTTATACATATATATACATACATATATATATGTGTGTATATGTACAGCAATAAGAAAATGGAGGGGATCAAGAGGTGGTATTCATCAACTTTTTGACATTATATTATATCTATTTTTCTAAAGCAACAATTATAGCAGTATACATACATTTATATCATTATGTATTATATAATATATAAAAATATAAAAATACCAGTAATTATTAAAATATATAACGTAGAGCATAGGAGGTAGAATCGTATCTTACAGCTCTTTCCGCCAAGGGGTCATAGTACCCCACTTTACTTCCCTCCCTTCAGTGAACTGAAGTATTTTGTAGATAAGATTAAGGTACTTGGGGGTGCCTCTAGGCTTCGTCTGAGAGTTTAGAAAGTTCATAAGGTTAAGTTATAAATATAATTACATACATATATACACACTTTTACATATACATACATATACATTAATATACATAAATACATATCTATACATTTATATGTACATCTATATACATACAAATGTATCAATTATTATTAACATTAAGTGTATTTTATTATTCCCATTAGATAAAGTACATATATATATGTGTGTGTGTGTGACCGCGTGTGTATCGTTGTCGATTGTTTCCTCCGTCTTCCCTTCCTTGGATCTTTCCTTTTCCTATGTTTCTGACGAAGAGCTCCGCTCGAAACGTTACATCCTCCGTCTTTCTTTCCTTTCCTGAGTGTCCAATAACACTACGTTTGTTCTACGTCCTCGCGTTGTTGTTTTCTCTTTGTGTTTTCATGTTTAGATTATCTATCTATCTATCTTTCTATCTATCTATCTATCTATCAATCTATCTATTTATCTATATCTATATATATATATATATATATATATATATATATATATATATATATATATATTCTATCTATCTATCTCTCTCTCTATATATATATATATATATATTGAAGAACGTAGGATCGAAACGTAAAAGACTTTCTGATCTCCCCGAGCGTTAATCTACTACACCTGTATTTGTTTACACACCTGTTTTCATCTTTTGTTTTTTGTTTGTCTTTTTTTTCTAAATTCCAACGATATATAGATTGGATATTTTTCTGTTTGGCTGCCAGAGTCAATTTTCTCTTCGAATTGAGTTCATATTGAGAGTAATGATACACTTTTATAGGCTAATTATTGACGTGAAAGTAATTTTCGCTATAAATCAATAAATACAGAGTTATTAGTAATTAAAGTTTGAACATTTTGGTAGTTTTAGCCACTCGTAAGCCACAAACACATTCATGGCTGTTTCGATAGTAAGAAGCAGAACATGAGAACTCTTTTGTCTCTTAACGTGACTGTTGCCATAGTAACAAGCGACTCCAAGCAGTCTTTGAAAAGTCTTTTATCTGCGAGAAGCACGTGTTGACACATTTGACTATGTGTTCTTTGTTCTTTGTAATCGTGGCTGCAAGCTGCATTAAGTTCGTTTCTACTATGGAAACATTGAAATCAGAGGAGGATATTTTAAAAATTAAAACCAAAAGCTAATGTTGGTTTTTTAAGCATATTTAAATTGTAATTAAACATATTTAAATTCTTTTTGACATTGAGTATTGCGGTGGTTTGTGAGGTGTACTAAAAATAACAGCTAAATAACATTTATTTACATGAAAAGAAAAATTACCGGAGACATAAAACGTGCCGTTTACAAATATTGACGTCACGTGATATTTTCAGGTTCTTGGCGACAAAATGTACAATCACGCACAAAATGGCAGCTTCCAAATCCTGATTTCTGACTGAGTGAAAATGATTAAACTTTAAACCTCTATAAATGTTCAAAAACTTTTTTCTGGAGAAAATGAATTAACCCCTGTAATTCAGTTTGGGAAAATGCATTCTTGTGCCAAATCTTAGAGTTTTCGGTAAACTCTAATTTTTGGAGCCGCTGATAGCCAAACAGGAAAGATCCTATATCTCGCTTTTTACTCTTTTACTCTTTTACTTGTTTCAGTCATTTGACTGCGGCCATGCTGGAGCACCGCCTTTAATCAAGTAACTCGACCCTGGGACTTATTCTTTTGAAATCCCAGTACTTATTCTATCGGTCTCTTTTGCCAAACCGCTAAGTAACGGGGACATAAACACACCAGCATCGGTTGTCAAGCAATGCTAGGGGGACAAACACACCCACACAAACACACACACGCATATATATATATATATACATATATACGACAGGCTTCTTTCAGTTTCCGTCTACCAAATCCACTCACAAGGCTTTGGTCGGCCCGAGGCTATAGTAGAAGACACTTACCCAAGGTGCCATGCAGTGGGACTGAACCCGGAACTATGTGGTTGGTAAACAAGCTACTTACCACACAGCCATATATACTTAATCATATCGAAGGGAAATGGTATGATTATATTTAATCTAAGGTGTACCTGGTGAGAAAGATTTCACCTAGCGAGTAAATATTATTTATTTGCTAAACTAAAATCGGAAACCAATTAGTCCAGGAAACTAGATGGTAAAATGATTTTATTTTTTCATTTCGTTCCTGTCGAATTTTATCCCTAATTTTGTGGTTATAGAACCTAGCTGTTCTTTCTAGCGAGTTGAATCCCACGAGTGGATTCCTTATGTGATTAAATGTAAACTGTATTATATATATATATATATATATATATATATATATATATATATATATATATATATATATAATATTAATTAGAGACAAAACCACTATTTTGTAAATCAAACAAGGAAAGACTTAATCAATACATAAAAAAATTTTAATATAAGTAAATAAATCGCCACTACAATTGTTTCCTGTCTTCAAATGACATTCATCGGGTGGATTTCATATCTTCCATTCAATTTAAAGTTATGAAGTCATAACTTCATAACTTTAAATTGAATGGAAGATATGAAATCCACCCGATGAATGTCATTTGAAGACAGGAAACAATTGTAGTGGCGATTTATTTACTTATATTAAAATTTTTTTATGTATTGATTAGTCTTTCCTTGTTTGATTTACAAAATAGTGGTTTTGTCTCTAATTAATATTATATAATATATATATATATATATATATATTATATATATATATATATATATATATATATATATATATACGACGGGCATCTTTTGGTTTCCGTCAACGAAATCAACTCACGAAGATTTGGTCGGCGCGAAGCTATAGTAGAAGAAACTTGTCCAAGGTGTCACACAGTGGGACTGAGCCCGGAGCAAGCTTCTTACCACATACCCACGCCTATATACCATTCAAAAGCTCTACTAAACACACTATCAGTTTCCTTAAGTAAAAACCGTCCAACTGACCACAGTATTTATTTCATCACCCAGGTCAGCAACCTGGAGTTTTCACATGCTCAGACACGCATCGGACTTCATCATATAAGTTTACATTGTACACGTATGCATATCATTATCAATGTACACGCTTACGGGTACAAATAATGTTAAGCATGAAAGTAGCATCCATAATAGACAGCAATTGATTTAGACGTATAGGTCTTTTGGAATCATTTTAAATTATGACTTAAACAGGTTTCCTTAATAAATGAACATAGTTGCATAACAAGACACCTAAAGACAAACCAAGTTTTGTTTCAACGTGAGACACTTTTCGATAGTCACTTATTGCACACGAGCTCTGAACAAACTTTGTAATTTTTATTCAGTATTTTAGGCGGTTAACTAGAAATATAAAACCTGAGGGATTCGGTTTGTGTTCTAATTGACAAATATTAGTCAACATAACCAAAGACCTCGTGCAAGTTCCAAGCGATTAGGGTGGAAAATTTAAGCTCATTTTAACAGCAAAATTCGGATTAATACTCTACGTAATATTTCATTCAGGTAACAATTTAACAAGCTAAACATTATTAAAATAAAAAGATCAAAACGAAACAAAGTTATATATATATATATATATATATATTTGCGTAGTTGTGTGTGTATGCACATACATATGTGTGTTTGTATATATGCATTGCTATGTATATATACACATGGATGTGTGTATATATATATATATATATATATATATATATATAGGTATATATATATGCGTGGATGTGCATGTGTGTGTGTGTGTGTGTGTGTGTGTGTGTGTGTGTGTGTTGTTTGTGTGTGTATAGATATTGAATATTGAGAAAAGAGGAGGTAACCAGCTGTTTTTGGTATAATGGAAGACGGCCTTTGGTGTGTCTTAATGTTTTTTATAACCCAGGCTTCTTTGTCTGCTCTCTCCACCACACACACACGCAATATATATATATAATATATATATATATATATATATATATATATATATATATATATGTATATATCTATAGGATACTCCGTCGGTTACGACGACGAGGTTCCAGCTGACACGATCATGGAATAGCCTGCTCGTGAAATTAACGTGCAAGTGACTGAGAAATCCACAGACACGTGCACCCGTAACGTAGTTCTCAGAGAGATTCAGCGTGACACAGAGTGTGACAATGCCGGCCCTTTTAAATACAGGTACAACTCATTTTTGCCAGCTGAGTGGAGTGGAGCATCGTGAAATAAAGTGTCTTGCTCAAGGACACAACGTGTCGCCGGGAATCGAACTCACGACCTTACAATCGTGAGCCGAATGCCCTAACCACTAAGCCACGCGCCTTCACAGTATTATATGTTACTCTTTTACTTTTCCAGTCATTTGATAGAGTAACGCCTTTTCTGTCTGCAAAGTCCTCAGCCTCACGACGTCTGCATTTCACCAGACCGTAATCTATATGAAATATTGTGCCGATGCTGCTACAGATAAAATATATTTCAAATCATATTAAATACGAAAGAAGCTCAACGAATGTTGGGGAATATTTCAACACCGAGATAAAGCCATTTTTATCGTGGTTTTCTTTTCAGAATACTCGTTATCGCCTTGTGTTTTAATACGTAACTTCATAGTTAAACTATTTTGTCGATTTAGAAGGCAAATATTAATTTAATGAAGTACATGGCAACACTATATCTAACATTACGCTGGAAGCCAGAGACGTACTACTGAAATAGTCTCTTTACTCTTTTACTCTTTTACTTGTTTCAGTCATTTGACTGCGGCCATGCTGGAGCACCGCCTTTAGTCGAGCAAATCGACCCCGGGACTTATTCGTTTTTTGTAAGCCCAGTACTTATTCTATTGCTCTCTTTTGCCGAACCGCTAAGTGACGGGGACGTAAACATACCAGCATCGGCTGTCAAGCAATGCTAGGGGGACAAACACAGACACACAAACATATACACACACATACATATATATATAAATATATACGACAGGCTTCTTTCAGTTTCCGTCTACCAAATCCACTCACAAGGCTTTGGTCGGCCCGAGGCTATAGCAGAAGACACTTGCCCAAGGTACCACGCAGTGGGACTGAACCCGGAACCATGTGGTTGGTTAGCAAGCTACTTACCACACAGCCACTCCTGCGCCTATTGATTTTTGTGAAAGAACAGGAAACCAAACTAAAAGTAATCGAAAATATAAACAATGGGAATGAACCGCTGGAGGCGCTTTCGGATTTTGTAAAGAGCAGAGTTTAGTAGTATAACATCTTTTATTAATTGATGCAATTCAAAGTGATGGATAAGTGTAATACAATTTCCAAACAGACACGTTGATCATTTTTTTTTTTACCTTCAAGCGTTTTGCAGTGTTGAGTATAATTTCATTTGTTCCTGATATGCACTGTACTACAGTAGTATGTGGATGCATGTGCGCGGGTGTGTGAGTGTCTGTGTTTGTGACGGCATGTGTGTGAGTGG
>NC_043001.1:11431563-11466563 GCF_006345805.1 Octopus sinensis | reverse complement strand
TTTCGTGAACAATCATAAAACTCAAGTACACAACGAACTCACAATGTATCGGAGTACTTATTTTTTAATTTTTGTACATTTTCATCATTATTATTTTGCAAAAAACAATGCAATTTTCTTTTTTTCCCCTTTCTAATTTTTAAAAAACTTTTTTAAAACACAAAATATTCTTGACAAGTCATACAATGACGAAAACGGTTTGAATATAAATATATATTTATATTTTTTATCAATTTCTCATTTTATTAAAATTTTCTTTCATTTGAGCATTCTGCATTTAAAAAAAAATTTTTCCTTACTATATATATATATCTATATATACATATATATATTATATATATATATATTATATATATATATATTATATATATATACATATACATATATATATATATATATATATACACACACACACCAACATATATATATAATATATAATATATACACCCGTGAGGCTTCTTTTAGTTTCGGTCTACCACATTCATTCACAAGGCTTTGGTCGACTCGACTCTATAGTACAAGGTGCCACACAGTGGGACTGTGGTTGGCAAGCAAGCTACGTACCACACAGCCACTCCTGCGCCTAATATGTGTACTTATCTTGCGCCTCTTGTCTTAACTCTCTTTGTATCCCTCTTTTACTTACTCTCCCTTACTTTCGATACGATCTAAGCTATGACTGCAGATTTCAACCAACCAAACAATCAATATTTCTGTCAGATATTAATATCATATTCTCTTTTACTCTTTTACTTGTTTCAGTCATTTGACTGCGGCCATGCTGGAGCACCGCCTTTAGTCGAGCAAATCGACCCCGGGACTTATTCTTTGTAAGCCCAGTACTTATTCTATCGGTCTCTTTTTGCCGAACCGCTAAGTGACGGGGACGTAAACACACCAGCATCGGTTGTCAAGCAATGCTAGGGGGACAAACACAGACACACAAACACACACATATACATATATATATACATATATACGACAGGCTTCTTTCAGTTTCCGTCTACCAAATCCACTCACAAGGCATTGGTCGGCCCGGGGCTGTAGCAGAAGACACTTGCCCAAGATGCCACGCAGTGGGACTGAACCCTGAACCATGTGGTTGGTTAGCAAGCTACTTACCACACAGCCACTCCTGCGCATATAGAGATGATTCGTAATTAGTTTGAATTAAAGACACAAGCTGCTTCTTGGATTACTCTTATCAATGAATGTTTACTTAGAAAAACCTTTCTTTTTTATTGTTTCACTGGTTTTGGCCAGTTCGTTGTCACCAAGCTGGAGCGCCAATAGCTTACTAAATTTATGAGACTTGATTTCGAAATAATAGCACAGCAATAAGGTGTACTAATTGCATAATAGTTCTTTGTAATGGACGTGTGGTAGTTCCATAGCAGCAGTCACAGATTTTAGCATTTTACGACTAGAAACTGTTAGTGCTATGAAGTGCCTTATGTTACTAATTGAATTTAATGAAATGATTAATGATGATTTAATAGCAGAAAGCTGGAGACTTCGGAGACTTCTGAGATGGACGCACTGCAAATGTTACCATTTAAAACGATACTCTAAAGACAATTGTTATCAACCGTACTGGAAGCTGAATTAATCTCATCAAATTCCATTTCTTTTCATCTCTAATTAGAGAAAGCCATTCGTTTCGTCTTAATGATTTGCATCAATATCAGATTCAGATCTACAGATGCGGTTAAATAATATATCTACAGATGCGATTAAAGAATCTTTTCAAGTAGAAAACAGTATTATTTCCCTGTCAAGATTCCTGGATAGATTATGGTTAAATACGAACACAGTTCTCCTAATATCTACACGGCTTCCGTGATAAACTGGTCTTACAATTCTCTTTTCTTTCGAAAAACATAAATACTTAGAATATATTTGTAAACAAGACGACGAGCTGGCAGAAACGTTAGCACGCCGGGCGATATGCGTAGCCGTATTTCGTCTGCCGTTACGTTCTGAGTTCAAATTCCACCGAGGTCGACTTTGCCTTTCATTCTTTCGGGGTCGATAAATCAAGTACCAGTTACGCACTGGGGTCGATGTAATCGACCTACACCGTTTGTCTGTCCTTGTTTGTCCTCTCTGTGTGTAGCCCCTTGTGGGTAGTATAGAAATAGGTATTTCGTCTGCCGCTACGCTCTGAGTTTAAATTCTGCCGAGGTCGACTTTGCCTTTCATTCTTTTGGGGTTGATTAAATTAGTACGTTACGTACTGGTGTCGTAATCGACATAACCCCGTTGCCTGTCCGATTATGTAATCGATATAATCCCGTTGTCTGTCCTTGTTTGTCCACTCTATATTTAGCCCCTTGTGGGCAATAAAGAACTAAATATATTTGTGCACAATAATATGTAGGGTCTCTTAACATTGACTATTTAAAGAGTAGCTTTTTTATTTAAAAAATGTATGGTGCAGGAGTGGCTATGTGGTAAGTAACTTGCTTACCAGCCACATGGTTCCGGATTCAGTCCCACTACGTGGCACCTTGAGAAAGTTTCTTCTACTATAGCCTCGGGCAGACCAAAGACTTGTGAGTGGGTTTGTTAGACAGAAGCTGAAAGAAGACCGTCGTGTCAGCATTCCTCTCCCCATCATCGCTTGATAACCGATGTTGGTGTGTTTACATCCTCGTAACTTACGACAAAGCGAACGTTAGACTAAGTACTAGGCTTACAAACAATATGTCCTGGGGTCGATTTATTCGACTAAAGGTGATGCTCTAGCATTGTTGCTATCAAATGACTGAAATAAATAAAAGAATATGCAATAATGGTTTCAAATTTTAACAGAAAACCAGCAGTTTTAAAAGAAGAGATAAGTCGATCACATCACGCTCAGTGATCAACTGGTACTTATTTTATCGACGCTGGAAGGATGAAAGACAAAGTCGACTTCAGTAGAAGAATTTTAATTCCGAACGTAAAGCCGGAAGAAATGTCGTTAAGCATTTTATACGACGTGCTACTAATTCAGCCAACTCACTACTTGATAATAAGAATTCTTTCCACAAAAGGCACAAGGCCTGATATTATGGAAAAGATGCTTAGCCGAATACATCAACTGATACTTATGATATCGAACTCGGAAGGATGAAAGGCAAAGTCGACCTCCACAGAGTTTGAACTCAAAATCAGGACGTAAAGTCGGAAGAAATGAGTATCAGCATTCTATCTGGCCTGCTAACGATTCTTTTCTACTCTAGACACAAGGTCCGAAATTTGGGGCAAATTATTAGATCGATCACAGTACACAGCTGGTACTTAATTTATCGACTCCGGAAGGATGAAAGGCAAAGTCGACGTCGGCGACATTTGAACTCAGAACGTAAAGACAGACGAAATACCTATTTCTTTACTACCCACAATGGGCTAAACACAAGGGGGGGGACAAACACGGACAGACAAACAGATTAAGTCGATTACATTGACCCCAGTGCTGGTATTTAATTTATCGCCCCAGAAAGGATGAAAGGCAAAGTCGACCTCGGCCGAATTGGAACTCAGAACGTAACGGCAGACGAAATACCGCTAAGCATTTCGCCCGGCATGCTAACGTTTCTGCCAGTACGCTGCCTTACGTTATCAGATAACTAATGTTCTTTCTCGAGTCATGTCAGGCTCATAAGGGCCAGTTTCCTGGTTTCAGTTACCTAGAAATTCCCCACCTGGACGGGACGCCGGTCTGTCGCAGGATTACTCATTTTTGCCAGCTGAGTGGTCTGGAGCAATGTTAAGTGTTTTGCTCTAGAACACTAACGCATCGCCCGGTCCAGGAATCGAAACCACAACCTTACGATCATGAGTTCAACACCCTAACCACTAAGCCACGCGCCTCCACACGTTATCAGATAATTACTTTCAAATTTTGGCATAAAGCCCGCAATTTCGGGACAGGGGCTAAGTTGACTACATCAACCCCAGTTCTCAACTAGTACTTATTTTATCAACCGCGAAAAAATGAAAGGCAATGTTACCCCAGAGTAATCTGAACTCACAACGTAAATGCCGTTCAACGTTTTGCCAAGCCTGCTAACAGTTCTGTCACCGTACTGCCTTACGTTATCAGATAATTACCATGAATTTTAAATAAAATATCTGTTTGGACAATTAGTCAAGTTTTAGATATCGTAACAGACTCTTTCATTTTATCGCAAATATGTAAAAACATCGTAAAATTACATGAAATATTAGAACCATAAAAGAAAGAAAACATTATCATTCATTATGAGTTGGCGTTGGCATTTTTAGAAGATATGTGTTAATATATGGTAATTATTCAGGAAAAAAACTATAGATACAAATTTGAAATTTAACAATAAAGGACAGAAAAAATAGAGAGAAAATGAAATGGAGGTTTTGAAGAAGACTTACCCAAGATTAATAATTCTCGTTGTTGTGGGTGATAAAAACTTGTGAGATAGAGTGTTTTGTATGGTCTCGCTGGGAGGTGGATAGCATGGGGGTATACGGAATAGTTATACTGAACAGAAATAGAAAATCAGAGTTGATAAGCGGGATGCGTGGTACGTAAGCGTGTGTCTATGTGAATAGATAAGGAATATGCGCGCGTGTGCGCGAAGAGATATGGAACGTGCGCGAGTGTGCGAGTGGGTGCTGCGTGTGTGGGAATGAGCTCATAGTGTATGTGTGTGTGTGTTCTGTGGCGAAAAAAAAATCTTATTAGTATACTGTAAGCCATAATTAAGCTAGATAAGGGTATATATTTAATGATCTTAAATTTCTTTCTTGAAGTTTTTTCAAATTTCCACAAGATTGTTTTCAAAAAGGTTTTTGCGTTAGTGTACTTTTACCTGTTGATGACGAAAATCGATTTCATTTTCTCTAGTAATTACTCATTAAGTACATTTTATAAACTTTAGAAATGTCAAAACTTTAGTATTTAACAGAAAAGAAAAGTAAACTTTGAATGCAATAAGCCTGTAAGGAGAGCAGAGAGAAAGAGAGAGAGAGAGAGAGTATTTACTCTTCACTTCCTTCTCTGTAAAGTACTAACCACATTCGACGCTTCCAAAGTTTGTTTATAAAATGATGGCCACTCGAAAAGTTATAATTTAGCATCAAAATTTACGGTAACTTGTTGTCAGGAGACGTTTAGCTTAAAGGTAGGGTACTCAGCCAGAAGGCGGCGAGCCGGCAGAAACGTTAGCACGCCGGGCGAAATGCGTAACCGCATTTCGTCTGCCGTTACATTCTGAGTTCAAATTCCGCCAATGTCGACTTTGCCTTTCATCCTTTCGGGGTCAATAAAATAAGTACCAGTTACGCACTGGAGTCGATATAATCGACTTAATCCGTTTGTCTGTCCTTGTTTGTCCCATCTGTGTTTAGCCCCTTGAGGGTATTAAAGAAATATATAAAATGCTGTCCAAACGAAAAGTTATAATTTAGCATCAAAATTTACGGCAACTTGTTGTCAGGGGACGTTTAGCTTAATGGTAGGATACTCAGCCAGTACTTGAGGGGCTTAGTTTCGAATCCTTGTCGTCTGTTGGCAACTTTCTTTTCCCGTCTTATAAGGTTAAATACCTAATGTCCCCCCCCCCACTATACTTCAGCTTTACGGCATTCGAAATTTGCTTTCTTGTCTTTAAAATTGGATGGCTGCCCACAAATTTTTCTGCTTTTAAAAAGAGTAAAAGGATTATATATATATATATATATATATATTGGGTACTACTAGCTAGTCGTAAGTAGTCGATCTTACGACTTGCGCGAATGTTTGTATTTCAAGGCTGAATACATATCAAAGAAAATTAAATAATATTTTTCGAACAAAGTAAATAAAACGCAAAGTAAATAATTTTTTAAACTAAGCAAATAAATTACTTTTATAAACCAACTAAGGTTAAGTTTAGGGTTAGGTTTAGGGCTAGGTTTTAAAAAATGAGGGTTAGAGTTAGAAACTCGTTGTAGGATCGACTACTTACGACTAGCTAACGCGGATGCGCGAGTGCGAGCACCGGGACCACAGTTCGCTAGTAGTACCTATATATTGTTTAGTATCTACATGTGGAATAAAATTCATCTGTCTACTTGTTCAACAATACATTTCAACGCTTCGAAAACAAACTTGTTTGCTTACATGCGGCGTATTAAGATTGAACCTACGGGCATTTAACAAATTTCAGCCTATCAATAACCTGCTAATGTTACCGAAGTTGTTATGGAGATCAGCATACGTGGTCTCTCGACTTGTTTGAAGTAGCAGTCAAATCTTCCTTCAATAGTATTATAACTTCCAAAAAACAACTAAAATTCAAAGGGATGGCGCTTGATATAGAATAGAGCGAATTTGTGTGGAGGGTTCATAATTTGAACACCAAGGCAGCGTAATATAGTCCTAAACTCACAGTGACACAAAATATGTTTAACAACAAGGAGGCGAGCTGGCAGAAACGTTAGCCACGCCGGGTGAAATGCGTAGCCATATTTCGTCTGCCGTTACGTTCTGAGTTCAAATTCCGTCGAGGTCGACTTTGCCTTTCATCCTTTTGGGATCGATTAAATAAGTACCATTTACGCACTGGGGTCGATATAATCGACTTAGTCCGTTTGTCTGTCCTTGTTTGTCCTCTCTGTGTTTAGCCCCATGAGAGTAGTAAAGAAATAGGTATTTCGTCTGCCGTTACGTTCTGAGTTCAAATTCCGTCGAGGTCGACTTTGCCTTTCATCCTTTCGGGATCGATTAAATAAGTACCAGTTACGCACTGGGGTCGATGTAATCGACTTAATCAGTTTGTCTGTCCTTGTTTGTTCCCTCTGTGTTTAGCCCCTTGTGGGTAGTAAAGAAATAGGTATTTCGCCTGCCGCTACGTTCTGAGTTCAAATTCCGCCGAAGTCGACTTTGCCTTTCATCATTTCGGGATCGATTAAATAAGTACCAGTTACGCACTGGTGTTGATATAATCGACTTAATCCGTTTGTCTGTCCTTGTTTGTCCCCTCTGTGTTTAGCCCCTTGTGGGTAGTAAAGAAACAGGTATTACGTCTGCCACTATAATTATATAAATAATAATATAAATAACGTTTACCCACACGTAGACACTTATGAACATCATCCTGTGCAATTTTACGCTACCCACACAATGCCTTATTCGCACAACCACAAAGCCACAGACTACTCTTTTCATCCCCATCATTCGTTAATACCCAGAACATAAAATTACAAGCAATTACTCAGCCACCTCACATTACGTCGACTCACACATTTCCATGCCTAAACACGTGTCACGCTTGCGAAAATCTTTTCCCACGAGAGTTCCGGACACAAGTTATGAACTCATTTGCATACAGCCAATCAGAGCTAAAATATCAAACTAATTTATGAGCGCGTAACAAGTGATGGTCGATAAGATAAGGTCAATTGGTTAAGGAATGACCATTCTTCTTTTCTCTTTTAATAACGTTTGTTGTTCTTGTTCTTGTCTCAACTATGGCTGCCTCTGCGTAGTTATTTGTGTTGTTGTTTACTTTGTAACACAGTAAGGGGAGAGGGATGCTAGCCCATCACCATCTACCCACATTTCTCCCATCCACATCTTTACCATATGGGGCCCTAACAAAATCCAATAACAGATGTAGATGCAAATCTATCTAATTACTTTTCTCCTAATATCAGGCATAACTTGGCGATCGGTCGACTTACAACACCGTTCTTCGTCTTAAGTTTACTTGGTAGAGAGTATTTGATAACTTGACAAGTTCAAAGTGAGCTCTGATTGGCTGTGTGTAAATGAGATCATTACTTGGGTCCAGAACTCTCGTGGGAAAATAAATTTTGCGTCCCGCTTAACTCTGCTGATTCAGTACTTTTTACTGAAAAGAGACAGTTCTGTGCACTTCCGTATTATCTACTCCTATTGTTCATTTATCACATCAGATCAACAACTATTTTAGAATTCAGTCCGTACGTTCTTGCAGTTCTGCCAGGCCAAGAATCCATCCGAGCCATGGAAGGTAACACAGGCAACCTTCAAATGAAGGAGGCTATCCTAATTATAAAGCTCAATCCAGCATTAAATAGCAGAAAACAACTACTGTAACAACACCGGTCTGCACATGCCACTACCCTCTCCCACCTACCTGAACAACAATAATAGCTTTTACTGTCTTTCCTTATTCACACGCTCCGATTCAGCGATCCTACCCATGAAATATCAAAAATATATATAAAGTCAAAATATCGAAATATTTATAATATCAAAATATATATATAGTCGCAATTCGGCTTTTGTTCTGTCTTCACTTTTGTAGTTTACTCTTGAACTGGTTCGACTTCAACAGGTTTTTTTCTCTAATATACTCTTTGTTCTTTATTCTTTCTTTAGTTTTTTTCTTTAATGTTCCCGTTGAAGTAGAAGTGTCTGAAAGGCTGATCTTAATTTTGTTCTTTTTACTTGGTTTCATATCTTGTTTTAGTTTCTGCTTCGTGTTCCTCTTTGTAATACACCATTATTGTACACTAATGTGTATTTCCTGATTATCAGTAGATTCATACTGATATAGAAAAATATTGATTATACCGACAAGTTTTCATTATTCTACCACATCGCCAACTGTGCTAAGAGTACAATTTTAAAAATCTATGAGCAATTTTAAGTGGTTTGGTTAGATTTTAATTTGAAACCAACCGACTCTAATGTATATATCGTTAGACAGAAGTACCGTAATTTGAATGGACAATCAATATTTAATGGTAGATTTTAATTTGATTTGGCACTGCTGTAATAACTTTGCTTTTATTTATATCGAGCGCTTTAGATTGTGAAAGTTTCTTTCCGGACGAAATTATTTCCATCCATTTTGCTACTCTCACCTCTCCACTTTCCACCCCTCTCCCCGTGTCACTGCCTTCTCACCTCATTTCTATCGCTCTCCCACGCACTTTATTTTACCTTTCAAATGTCGTAATCTTCTATCTCTTACTTTATCGTTGTCGTCTGACTCTCTCTCTCTCTTTCTCTCCAACTCTTTATATATCACCATTTTGTTGTAATTTCATCCTATGTACACTTGAACAACATACCTAATCACATTCAAGTATAAGAACAAAGTCAGGGTAATGTGTGTATGCTGTTCCGTCAAGCAATTAGAATATGAATGCGCGTGAAGAAATCTAAACTGACAGATACTGGCAACTACATATCATGGGCAACTCTGCAGTCGCTCACACAGATAGAAACGTTACATATGAAGACACAGACACATGAGAACACACGTACACATCGCTATATATGCATTTGCACAGGGGCAGCGAGCTGGCAGAAACGTTAGCACGCCAAGCGAAATGCGTAGCCGTATTTCGTCTGCCGTTACGTTCTGAGTTCGAATTCCGCCATAATCCACTTCATTTTTGAAAAGTCAGTGAGTTCGACTTGAATGTCAGCTGGGTGATATTGCACTAGTCTCCCTTGCACAATACGATGGAAGGTAAGGAACCAGAAATGCGAGTCTTAAAAAAGAAAACGGATTTATTTCAAAATAGAGAACAGGGTAAAGAATTTCTTAAAAGGAAACTATGGCTTTGACAAGGGTTTACCCAGCATGACTGTAGTGCCATGACTGAAACGAATAACTGATGAAATATGGCTTGAATGCTTCTGATCACAAATTTATTCAATCAGAGTTGATCTGGGGGCGAAGCCTCAACTGCAAACCCAAACAAGAATACTAACAGACAAATATAAAAATAAAAATGACAGATTTTCGTGACGTTGCAATTCAGGGTATGATCGATGTTGGATACTGATTAACCTTAGTTTTGCCCTGATCGAACATTCTATAATCAAACACGTTCTAATCATTACTATCCCAACTTACATTCAGAAAAGAAATGTGACGAGAGCTTTCTTATCTCCTAAGAAGGTACCTATTTCTTTACTACCCACAAGGGGCTAAACACAGAGAGGACAAACAAGGACAGACAAACGGATTAAGTTGATTATATCGACCCCAGTGCGTAACTGGTACTTAATTTATCGACTCCGAAAGGATGAAAGGCAAAGTCGACCTCGGCGGAATTTGAACTCACAACGTAACGGCAGACGAAATACGGCTACGCATTTCGCCCGGCGTGCTAACGTTTCTGCCAGCTCGCCGCCTTTCTTATCCACTAAGAAGGTACCAATTTCTTCACTACCCACAAGGAGCTAAACACAGAGGGGACAAACAAGGACAGACAAAGGGATTAAGTCGATTACATCGACGCCAGTGCGTAACTGGTACTTAATTTATAAGGCGGCGAGCTGGCAGAAACGTTAGCACGCCGGGCGAAATGCTTAGCGGTATTTCGTCTGTCGCTACGTTGTGAGTTCAAATTCCGCCGAGGTCGACTTTGCCTTTCATCCTTTCGGGGTCGATAAATTAAGTACCAGTTACGCACTGGGGTCGATGTAATCGACTTAATACCTATGTCTGTCCTTGTTTGTCCCCTCTGTGTTTAGCCCCTTGTGGGTAATAAAGAAATAGGTATTTCGTCTGTGTTACGTTGTTGAGTTCAAATTCCGCCGAGGTCGACTTTGCCTTTCATCCTTTCGGGGTCGATAAATTAAGTACCAGTTACGCACTGGGGTCGATGTAATCGACTTAATACCTATGTCTGTCCTTGTTTGTCCCCTCTGTGTTTAGCCCCTTGTGGGTAATAAAGAAATAGGTACTTAATTTATCGACGTCGAAAGGGTGAAAAGTAAAGTCGACCTCGGCGGAATTTGAACTCAGAACGTAACGGCAAACGAAATACGGCTACGCATTTCGCCCGGCGTGCTAACGTTTCTGCCAGGTCGCCGCCTTTCTTATCCACTAAGAAGGTACCATGTGCACTTTCTGACAGGTAAAGCAAGTCACGAGGAGGAACTCGTCTCTGTATCGATTTCAGGAACTACTGTTACTGAATTACTACTGAATGAAAGATATTTGCAAAACTTTAGCCAAGTTTTAATAGCTCTAACAACACTTATATTGGAAGCTAGTAATTAAATCAGTTGGTATATGGAGATACGAAGAATGTGCGTGCGTGTGTGCGTGCGTGTTGTGCGTGTGTGTGTGTATGTGTGTGTGTGTTTGTGTGTGTGTGTGTTTGTGTGTGTGTGTGTGTTTGTGTGTGTGTGTGTGTGTTTGTGTGTGTGTGTGTTTGTGTGTGTTTGTGTGTGTGTGTGTGGTGTGTTGTGTGTGTGTGTGTGTTTGTGTGTGTGTGTGTGTGTGTGTTTGTGTGTGTGTGTTTGTGTGTGTGTGTTTGTGTGTGTGTGTGTTTGTGTGTGTGTGTGTGTGTGTGTGTGTGTCTGTCTGTCTGTCTGTCTGTGCGTGTTTGAATTTGGCATTTGAAAAGAACAGACTAATTTAATTTAATCTCGTTACTCTTTTCAACGTCTAACTTCATGTATCTTTTACAAAATTCACTGAAGTTACGAGTAGAGAAGCGCTAACTATATAATTAGTAAAATGATCAAACATTTCCTTTAAATGTATGTAACGAAACAGATACCCGATGATATCATAATTGCAGGTGCATGGACTGCCGTATGGATAAAATGTTCGCTTCGCAATAACGTGATTTCAGGTTCGATCTGAACGAGCAAATGTCTCCTACTCTATACTCGGGTCGACAAATGCTCCATCGAAGGAATAAATGGAAATATGAGAAGATAATTGTACACAAATATATGTTCGTATATATGGATAAGGGCTTTGTTTTTATGCATATTTAAGTCTTATTCTTTTTTCCATTTTTATTTTTGTATTTTCTTAGAGTTCCTAAATCCATGTCCAAATTTTCCAGAACTTGCCAACCTAATTTTCGAGAATTAACTATATCTGGCATGTGTGTTGTTCTTTATCTTTTGCTTTGTATTGATTTGTCTGTAGCAGACAAAGTTTGACCATTGATTATTTTTACTTTTTATGTCAAAGACCACTTGTTAATTTTTTAATGAGTGTGCGTTAATTTTAGTATTGTATGCGACATGAGACTGGTTTCCATAATTTATCTATTTTTTGGCGAAATTTTGTACAATGTTTACATATCAGGTCATTAAGAAAGAAATGCCTGATTTTTAACCGAAAGTTTATTTTACTTCATCTCAGCAAAAAGCAATGCAGGTAATCAAAGTATGCACCTAAATTATCAACAATATTTTGCCATTTTATCGGTAGCTTGTTTATGCTGGCAGCGAAGAATTCTGAAGAGCAAGAGGTGATCAAACCACCAAAGGCTGTTTTTGCATCTTCTTTCAGCCTTGCAAAAAGTTGTCTAATGCTTGGAAAACGTAATAACCAGTTGGCGCAAGGTCTGATGAATATGGTGGATTACAGATTACTTCAAAGTTCAGTTCCTGTAGTTTGAGTAGAGTTCTTTGTGCAACCTGTATGTGGTCGAGCACTGTCCTGTAAAAGATTTGGCCTGTCTCTATTGACCAATCTTGGTTGTTTAATTTCAAGTTCATTCATTATTTCATCCAGTTGGTTAATGTATCAAACCTCTGTCATTGATTCATTTGTTCTCATGAAGCTTTAGTGGACGACACCAGCGCTAGACACACAAACACACACCATTAGCTTTTTTGGTGAATATTCGGTTTTGGATTTTTTTTTGGCACTTTGTCTCCATCCAACTACCGTGCAAAACGCTTGCTATTGTTGAAAAGAATCCAGTTTTCATTACACGTACCAATACGATGCAAACATGGTTCGCTTTTTATGTCGTGACAGCAAAGAACAAGTTTCAAGACGACGTGTCATTTGATGCTCGTTCAGTTCCTGTGGTACCCACTTGTCCAACTTCTTGAACTTGCTAATTTGTTTCGGATGGTCCAATACAACTGGAATCAAAGCATCAAACCTTGCTACTAACCCACGCGCAGTTTGAGATGTATCAGCTTCCACTACAGTTTCCAGCTCATCATTATCCACTTTGGTCTCAGGTCTACCATGGGGCTGGTTTTCAAGAGGAGAGTCACCAGACCGGAACTTCTCAAACCATTGGCGTACAGTGCATTCATTTGCCACATCTTCACCAAACACTTCATTGAGGTTTCAAGCTGTCTGGGATGCATTGGTTCCACGACGGAACTCATATTCATAAACAACACGAATTTTTTATCTATCGATGGGTTCACAAAATACGATTTACGAGAGACAACTCACAATATAATCAGACATCATGAATTGCATTTCAAAAAGTGATGATGTACATCTTCAATATTGTAAAACAAAAAACTGTCAGGATAAAACATTAGACTTAACTTTTGTCAAACTTGGTGCATAAGAAAATCGGACGTTTCATTCTTAACAAAATGACATTTCCCTCTAGTATTTTCCTATCTAGCTTTTCTATGTGGTGAGTGGTATCGACCAGATCATTGGATGCTTTTATACGTGGCTGGATATAAGCAACAGTATTTCGTGAATTCTAATTCCTTCCTATCAACATCCCAATCAACTTGAAGTCTCTACGTATCTTTCAATTGTAACTTGTGTACTTGACGGCATCAAGGAGTACCTGTTTGTTCTCATAACACTCTTCTATGTACACTGAATACCCTAGAGAAATGAATGGTTTCTCATTGTCCCTGTATGGGTGTATTGCCTCAAGACTTCTCTTGGATAAATCAATGATTAAGCATGCTTCAGACAGAACACGTTGAAACAAACACCGAAATAACTCATCAGTGTTATTACAGAAACTTAGTTACGCGTCCACAGAGAAGCAAGAAGTCAGGTCCCTATTTCCCTTTCTGAATACAAACGTCTATTTTAAGCAGACATTTTTCTTTTTGACGAGCTGCTGAAAATTCAACTTTATTCTTTGACACTGCCAAGTCTCTAACCAAATCATTCAATTGAACTTGAGAAATTTTTTGTGGTTCGTCTTTATTTTCAAATATCTGCGTCAAATTTGTTTTTTCCCACATCGTAGTTGTCTCTTCACGAAGTATTTCTTCGTAGACATTTGAAGGTCATTCTCCGGTCGTACCTGAATAAGAAGGTCACTATTGTGTTGTAGTTTTGGTTTTCTTGATGATTACTAGTTGGGGGTATACAATTCTACGCTTAATCTTAAGAGTAAACCCAAATATAATCTATCAAATAACCCTTTGGTTCTCTCTATATCTTAGTTCAAACGGCATTCTTCTTTTCTTCCACTTCTTAAACCATTCCCTTAGCCCAAGCTGAGCAGGTGATGGGCAGTACCCAAATCTTGTCTTGATACCCGAGAGAAAGATAGAGCATCCAGAGAACAACTATTAAATCTTGATTTCAGTTGTGATGATACGTTGCTGACCTCTGATACTAAATGTGTCAGAAGCATAACAAAACATTTCAGGGCTGTTCTTGCAATATCTTCACATCCTCAACAGAGTTCGATGTAACAAGAAGTTACAGAAGATGACTGGTGAAATATTTTGTGAAAAATACATGAGTAAAACAGCTAAAGTAAGGAAAAACATAACATTACATAATTGACACAGTTATAAAATACAAATTAACACTAGTTAAGGCGTAGGAGTGGCTGTGTGCACCAGCCACATGGTTCCGGGTTCAGTCCCACTGCGTGGCACCTTGGGAAAGTGTCTTCTACTATAGTCTCGGGCCGACCAAAGCATTGTGAGTGGATTTGGTAGACGGAAGCTGAAAGAAGCCTGTCATATATATGTATATATATATTTGTGTGTATATGTTTGTGTGTCTCTGTTTGTCCCGCGAACATCGCTTCACAAACGATGCTGGTGTGTTTACGTCCCTGTAACTTAGAGGTTCAGCAAAAGTGACCGATAAAATAAGGACTAGGCTTACAAAGAATAAGTCCTGGGGGTCGAGTTGCTCGACTAAAGGCGGTGCTCCAGCATGGCCACAGTCAAATGACTGAAACTAGTAAAAGAGTACTAGTCAGTATAAGACTGAAACGGGTGGATATGCTGTTGATTGCAGTCATAAAGACCCTTATGTCAACTGAAAATGTGTGGCACTGCAGAAAACTGATTTCACTTTTTTTTCTGTTAATCGAATGACAAATCTACTTATTATGCACCACACAACATGCCTGAAGAAGATTGGCTCTTGTAATCAAACACTTATCTATTTCGTTGTCCGGACCACCATTGATTTTGTATTGTATATTTTACAAATTATTGTAAATATAATCTCTCAGAATTCTCAGCTTCGCATCTTTATCTAAAAAGAAAACTTTTGGCCAGTGAAAATTGAATTTGTTGATAAACCATATTTCCTAAAATGTTCCTAGCCTTCAAGGCAACAAACAATTTAGGAAATATTGTTTCTTAGAATACAGAAATCTATATATATGCATATACGTATGGGTGTGTGTGTGTGTGTGTGTGTTTTATAACCAAACTTTCGTATAAAGAATGATTATCTCAGCTAAAATATTCTATTTCTTGAACTAGAAATTTCTCTCTATCTTACACTTAATATATTGTTATATTTTATCTTTCTGTCATTGTGAAGACAATATTTATTATTGCTTGCGGCAAGAGAAATGTTTTAAATTAAAATAAATTGGATTTCGAACACTTAAGTAACCATCTGTTTCTGACGATGTTCGAACGAAACCTTTGTTTAATTCTGCTAAAGAATAAGTTCAAATAGCTGATACGAAGACACATCAAAACAGAAACAATAATTTCAAAATCTCCAAAGAAATAATAATATATTTTTTGAGATATATTAAAAGCTTGTGATATTGGAAACTCTCACCCTCTGTAAGCCCAGTTCAATTGCATCCTTACTTGATATTCAGTTAGAAATGAAACGGGAGGGTTTTAACACCCACGACGTATAGTATTACATTCCATTTTTTGACAGTAGTATATTCGTTTTCTGTCAAATGTTGTTAATGCGCCATATGTATTTCTTTGTGATGTTATTGACTTTCACGGGATAACCAGGTTTAAAGGTTAAATATTCTACTGACAGTAAAAGAACAGTATGAATTGTGACTTAAAATTATGAATTGTATTCAAGACTTTCTGCAATTTTATTTGCCAGTACTGGAATGAATACAGATTTTATAGCTCAAGACATCACGAACAGCTGGAGAAATATATTATGGAGTATGAAGGAAATTCTTTGACAGTCGGTTGTTGTTTAGCCAAAGTGGGCACCGATTGAAAATAGCCTTAAGCAATAGTTTTCCAGTCGCTATCACTTTCAAGCAGTGTCTCTATGATTTCTTTTTTGCTTGCTATTTTAATTCTCTGTGTCTCCGAGTTTGTCTATATCAGTTCCACTTCAAAACCATTGTTGGGTTTCTAACGTCTAAGCTACTAAACTGTTCCGCAAAAGTGTGCAACAGACTATATATCAAGCTGAACAAAAATAAACCCTAGAGTTGATTTGGTGGACTAAAATTCTTCAAAGTGGTTGCAAGCCTGACTACAATCCAGCAACTAAAACAAGTGGGTAGAAAAGAAATAGAAATAGGTAAAAGAAAAAAGAGAAAGGCGGCGAGCTGGCAGAAACGTTAGCACGCCGGGCGAAATGCTTTGCGGTATTTCGTCTGCCGTTACGTTCTGAGTTCAAATTCCGCTGAGGTCGACTTTGCCTTTCATCCTTTCGGAGTCGATAAATTAAGTACCAGTTACGCACTGGGGTCGATGTAATCGACTTAATCCGTTTGTCTGTCCTTGTTTGTCCTCTCTGTGTTTAGCTTCTTGTGGGTAGTAAAGAAATAGAAACAAGTAAAACATAAATATGGATCGGTATAATTTTATGGTGGTTTAACTGCTATTTTTAGCAGGCGAATTGACCACAATACAACGTGTTCTATTCCACATGATGTTTTTTTAATTCCAGATCAGTTCTGATTGGGTAGATTTAGAAACAAATGCATTAGAGACATCACACCATTTTTATAAGATAGCAAGGTGTGATTTGAGAGGAGTTTGGCAGTGGATTCTGGCATGTCAAGTAGCCATAAACAGATTTCGTCGTTGGTGTGTTATCATCGGTATGACGTTTGAGCGTTGGAAAGACCTAGAGTCTGTATGTATATATGTGTATGTATGTATGTATGTATGTATGTATGTATGTATGTATGTATGTATGTATGTATGCATATATGTATGCACGTATGTATGCATGCATGTATGGCTGTGTGGTAAGTAGCTTGCTTACCAACCATATGGTTCCGTGTTCAATCCCACTGCGTGGTACCTTGGGCAAGTGTCTTCAACTATAGCCTCGGGCCGACCAAAGCCTCGTGAGTGAATTTGGTAGACGGAAGCTAAAAGAAGCCTGTCGTATATATGTATATATATATGTGTGTGTATATGTATGTGTGTGTATGTGTGTGTGTGTCTGTGTTTGTCCCTCCCCCACCCAACAGCGTTTGTCAACCGATGCTGGTGTGTTTACGTCCCCGTTACTTAGCGGTTCGGCAAAAGACCGATAGCATAAGTACTAGGCTTACAAAGAATAAGTCCTGTGGTCGATTTGCTCGACTAAAGGCGGTGCTCCAGCATGGCCACAGTCAAATAACTGAAACAAGTAAAAGAGTGAAAAAGAGAGGTATCTGTGAAGCGCATTGTAATATTGGTTGGTACTCAGAAATAACCGAGTGTTGTATAGACTTTGGAGTCGACTGAGCTGGGCGTAAACGATTGAGGAAGATAAGCTATTATAAATCTCGTATATAAATAAACGCAAAATTCTGTCTGTCTGGAGCCCTTGTATCTCAGTCTACGTTTGTTCTACATAGACATATTATACCTTTTTGGAATCAGGATGTTCCCGGGATTAAAAATCTGCCCTTCATTCGGTTGTTTGACTATCCTGCATTGGAATCTGATTTAAAAGCATTTGGGTTGCTATTTCTAGCAGGTTAAGCTTCACTAATTCACGCCATCTTTGTTGGTATTTGTCAGATGACGTCAGAGATCAAAGGGGAAATAACTGGCATTCGCTTCGTTAATTTTAAGCCGAGATAAGAACTTAGGAACAAATTAGCCAACAGTTAGAATTCAACTTTAGAATCAATTAATAGAATGATTTCATTAGAGAATTAATTCTCATCCGTTCTTAACAGCTGATCACACACTACCGGACCGCAGACCCAATTAGCTCTGCGCTGGGGTTAGCGTAAAAGTCAGCATCGAGTGCGGCTTTTAAGCTGGTCTACTATAAACGACTGAGAACATTTAAGAATTTAACTTTTATCTTTGACTAGTTTCGGTCATTCGACTGCTGCCGTGATGACCATTCCTTGTGGACATGCCTTGAAGGGTTTAGTTTACTGGTTCTCAAAGTGGCCGGTATTGCTCCTCTGGGGGCGGTGAAAATTTCAAGGGAGCGTTGAAGAAGAGCGGGGTGATAATAGGTAGCGATTCATTTTTTTAAAAAAACGGGGTCAATAATGAGATAGCGATTCATGTAAAAAAAAATGGGGCAATAATGGGATAGTGATTCATGTATAAACAAGAAAATAATGGTTTATTAGGTTAAGTTCTATTTGTGAAAAACTGTTGCTTTGAATTTGCTTCAGAAAGGAGTCTATATTTTTTGATGGTAAGTTGGGGTCGGGCGCTAAGAATGTGGCCTGGGTGTCAACGGAGCGGCAGCCTGAAATTGTTTGTGAACCACTGATATAGTCGAATAAATCAAATCCATTACTTTTTAAAGTCTGATATTATTTCTGCCTGTTTATTTTGTCCACCTCTTTGGTTACGTAAACAAACAGTACCAATTATCATGTGTTGAGGAACGCAATCACAATAAGACACACTGATACAAATTGTTTATGTCTCCTAAATACACTCACAAGGCATTGGTCGGCTCGAGGCGCAAAGGGACTGAACCCGAAATCACATGGCTGCAAAGCAATCTTCATTACCATACCATGATCGACAATGTCCACTGATTATCTCCTTTGTCCTTTCTTTTTTTCTATTTTCGCAATTAGTGTATCGAGGAATTATGTTTTCCTTTATGGGAGGGCTTATGTTTAAAGATATTAATGTCTGAATTTAGAAAGATTTAGATGCTACTTCCAGCGGATCAAGCAAGTTGCGTAGATGTCCCCCATTGGGTCGGAGTCTTTCGTTGGTTTGTAATCATATTCATATAGGGATGAAGGACGTTAGATATCATCTGCCGCTAGGGTTTAACAGCACCAACAATTCATCGCGCTCCTTGAGCGAAGTTCAGATGAAGTTCACATTATTGGAAGAAGGTCTGGGGCCATTGAGGAACTTCAACCATAGATTTCGCTTGGCAAGACACTTATGAGACCTCAATCGTGAATATAACACCGAGACGTTTTCGTCTTGCCTTCTTCTCTGTCTCTTGTCAAAAGACTGCAGTTTCGAAAAGTCTTCTCTCAAACCTACTTTTCAGTTACGAACTAAATTTATTTGGTTTCTATTCCGGTTTGTTTTTGCTGATTTTCTTTCTTTTGTTTTATTTATTCATTTCTTTATATAATATTTTGCTCATGAAATCTCTTGGAAATATAACTACTCACATTATACTGGATCAAATTATGGCGGCGAGCTGGCAGAAACGTTAGCGCACCGGGCGAAATGCTTAGCGGTATTTCGTTTGCCATTACGTTCTGAGTTCAAATTCCGCCGAGGTCGACTTTGCCTTTCATCCTTTCGAGGTCGATAAATAAAGTACCAGTTTCGCACTGGGGTCGATATAATCGACTTAATCCGTTTGTCGTTGTTTGTCCTGTCTGCCTTTAGCCCCTTGTGGGTAATAAAGAAATAGGTATTTCGTCTGCCGCTACGTTGTGAGTTCAAATTCCGCCGAGGTCGACTTTGCCTTTCATCCTTTCGAGGTCGATAAATAAAGTACCAGTTTCGCACTGGGGTCGATATAATCGACTTAATCCGTTTGTCGTTGTTTGTCCTCTCTGCCTTTAGCCCCTTGTGGGTAATAAAGAAATAGGTATTTCGTCTGTCGGTACGTTCTGAGTTCAAATTCCGCCGAGGTCGACTTTGCCTTTCGTCCCTTCGGGGTCGATAAATAAAGTACCAGTTTTGCACTGGGGTCGATGTAATCGACTTAATCTCTTTGTCTGTCCTTCTCTGTCCCCTCTATGTTTAGCCCCCTTGTGGGGCAGTAAAGAAATATATACTGGATCAAATTTTTATTATTTCTATAATATATTAGAGGGCAACAGCCCCATTCTCAAACAAGGCAGTTTCATCATCTCGTGTGATCGCTCATATCATTCTGTTTGTGCAATGACCTCAAAGTTCGAAGGTTGCGAAGCAATATTCCGTATTCTCTCCCCATCTTGATCATTGTAAAGCGGTGAATTGAGTTAAAAGCCTTCTTGAAGTCAATAGAAGTCAGGAAACCAGAAAGGTTACCATTCTTTGCACGTTCAGCATCACATCAACTAGAAATTTGTATTATTTCACTCCTTGAATTATATTATCGCCACCCTCTTCCCTTTTATTGCTCATATCATTCCCATCTGCGTCTGAATTACATAAGATTAATGTATTCCTAGATATCTGAAACGATAAAATCCGAACAAAACTATGATAGTGTGCATTGGCAAAGAACTTGTGCGCTGGAATGAATTGTGTAAATACATTTGTGTGAATAAAAACAAAAAGAAAAATGTTGGTGACCGGTTTTCTTGATCAAGTTGAATTTGAGTTGATCAGCAACCACAGTGGAGGCGCAATGGCCCAGTGGTTAGGGTAGCGGACTCGCGGTCGGAGGATCGCGGTTTCGATTCCCAGACCGGGCGTTGTGTGTGTTTATTGAGCGAAAGCACCTAAAGCTTCACGATGCTCCGGCAGGGGGTGGTGGCGACCCCTGTTGTACTCTTTCGCTCCAACTTTCTCTCTTCCTCTTTCTTCCTGTTTCTTCTCCCCGACTTCCTACGCAACCGCTGAGCCTGGATGCGCATTCATCCATCCGTCGATGCTCTCGGTGTCGGGGGTTGACCTGCTTTCTCTTCTGCGGGTCTTACGAATAGCAAAGGACCACGTTTCGGACTCCTCCCATCTTGCGAGCTCTGGGACGAAGACCGTTCGCTCAACAGCAACAGCGCTCAGCAACAACAATAACCGCACAAACATGCCAAGACCAATGTTACCGATATAATCCTCCATTACCTGATCCATCAATCCCGCAATCCATTTTCTTTTCTCACTATTCCAGGACGTTTGGGAAGTGTGGGAAGAGTCCTCAGGCATCCTCTCTCCAGGCGCTATATCAGATGCAACCGCTATTACACTTTCCAACTGGATTGCCGATGAGATCAACTAAGACTATAGATATTATCCAGCTATCTTGTCGGTGAATCGTTTTTCTAATCATACGTCCGTAGAACCGGAGATGTGGTCTCTCATTGTGGAGAAGTAGCGGCTTGATCTGCTCTGCAAGGAACGTATCCTATCGTGTAATGTTTACTTTCGGAGAACCCCTATTTTGGCTGCTTGTATACATGATCAAACTCTTCCGGTCGTTACTCATCATTCATGACCATTCATGACCATAACTAAGGATAGGACGAGATTAGTAACTTCCGGCCCACCACTCTACTAAACACAGATTTAAAGATTTTTCCCAAGGTGTTAGCAAAAAGGTTGGCACGGGACGTGGACGAACTTGTGAGGAGGATGAAAACTGAATTCGAGCTAGCAATCCGGTTTCGGATTTTTTGTCAACCTCTGCACTTCAGAGTATCGAATACTGAAAGCTGGTGCAATATTGAGCCAGCACTAGAAATTCTAGTTTCTAATCCAGCCTCCTGCTTCCCATTACCAGACCCAAATCGATATATTACGATGACAGTGAAAGCTATGTTCACAATCATGTTCAGCAACACCAACATTATGACCATCACCGTGGCTATGACCATTAATGACATGGTCTGTCTTACAGCCATCGTAACCTCACAAACCTTATTACAACAACATGTCTTATTTTGCCATCATGTAGCTGCGTCTGGACGAGGACACGATGATGATGAAATGAAAGAAATGGTTGATGAGAAAAGCAACAACGCCAGCAGATTGCCGCATTCTCGAAAACATCGTTCGTTTATTTAAAAAAAAAACCAAATGAGGTATTAAACCTCTTACCTCAGTTCAATAATAATTGACGCAATCGGCTTTACAAATTGAGGCGCTGGGCCTCTTACCAAAGAATACAAACAATGTAACAATAAAAATCGAGACAATAAGGGCTTCTTTCCTCTCTCTTCTACCAGGCCATATGCCTCCTGCAGGAAATCCTGTAGTTCTAGGTTGGTGCCCCAAAAGACAAACCTATACTGGCTCTTCGAAAAGGAGTCCATCACCCTGAACATTTAAACGTCCGTTAGGACCTCTGCAGGTAACTGCGAAAGCCAATCCGGGTCGTCAGTCATGGGCAAGGCCCCCTCCCTCCGGCCCTCTAGCTTCCTTATGAAGCTCTAAATCGCCCCTCCCTTATGGAAGATCACAAAATCATTCGTCAATGCACTTGGAGGAGCCACAATTTCCACTGTGGCACAATTACCATCGACGAGGTTTCACGACATTCCGGCAGTCCACTATCAAGCGCCGGCAATGTCCCGTTCTTTGTTTTTTTCCTTTTTTTACCTCCCTTGAGCTACAGGAGGATGTGGTACCTCCGTTTTATCAGAAGGATCTTCCCTCCCTCCTGCAGCTTTAGGGTCCTTCGGTGGGCAACCGTTGTTGCCCAACTTCTTCCATTTTTCCTTTTTTCGAGGAGGTCTCCACCTCCTCGACTACTTCCATCTTTCCCCCCAATGGGGCAGTGGGGGCGCTACTTTTATTTACTGCTCCAGGACTTCACCTTGGTCCTAGGGACAGTTTTTTAATGTGAAGAAACAGAATCTGTTGCCTTTCTAAGGGCTGGCTCGCAAACTTGGGAGCCACCTCAGAGGTGTCCAATAGCAACCACACCGTCGTGTACTTAACATCCTTGCAATAAACTTAATAGCTGGTGGATATTCTGCCAACTCTTTTCCAATTTCAACTTTGGGAAAGACAGTAATGGTGTCGAGTGACTTAGAATAAGTCCTCAACACCACTGTTCTCTCATTTAAGTCTCTTAACCACTGCTTGGATGGGACAATCTCCCAGTCCAACGCAGTTTTTACCCTCTTTGCCATGCTTGCAGAAAAAAGTCCAATAAATAGTTCACAACAAAAAGTCTAAATAAAGTAATATAAAAACAAAAAATGAACATAAAGACAGAGCAGAG
Organism: Octopus sinensis; assembly: GCF_006345805.1. Lineage (NCBI taxonomy): Eukaryota > Metazoa > Mollusca > Cephalopoda > Octopoda > Octopodidae > Octopus > Octopus sinensis. The sequence goes on along the minus strand of NC_043001.1, from coordinate 11,443,332 downwards.
GAAAAGAAAGAAGGGAGACAGTTCAAGTCACAGCAACATACAATTCTGGCCACCCGGTAATCCTGGCCAACAAGGTACACCCAAAACAAGGTACTCCAAAAAGGTATTCTAGGGTCACAGCCGCAGGAACACAAAGACATCCGCCAGAAATTGGTTGAATTTTCCAAAATATTTCACAATTTTTCGGAGGTGAGATACGCCCCCAAAATAACAATTCTCACAAAGTGAGTCACTTAGCGCGAACTGCAGGCAGACAAATGTCCGGTACCCAGTGAGGATTTCTTATTTGTAAAAAGAAAAACAATATCAAATTACAAAACCCTATTAAATCCCCCCAAATCAGTGGCCTACTTACAGTCGCGCCTTCAAAAGTTCTCCGCTTCAAGACAGCTGCGAAAGCACGTCTTAACAGCATTCAGTCTGGATGTAACCTACTAACGCATGCGCAGTAAGCAAGCTACTTACCACACAGCGACTCCTACGTTTATTCTATCGGTCTGTATGACATAATCGCTTAAATTTCTTGAAATAGCAGCCAAACTTTCCTCATAGAATACCATAGATTCTTTCTAAAATGTTTAATTATATATAGTCCTGCATGCAATTGTGTTTTATCTTTAACCAGGCGGAATATCAGTACTCAATGCCCCTTACAGAGGCTTCAAGGCTAGTGTGAATCGGGTAGGGGGAGGAGCGGAGGGAGGAAGATATCCATAAACCGGAATCCAGGGTCCAATGCTTAAAACGGGGTAGATTTTCTTAAACGTAAACACAACTCTAGTTGGTGATGTGAAACCAGGCGACGGAAAAGTCTACAACTCAAGTAGACCGTGGTGGGATTTGAACTCAGAACGCATCGAATGCCACAAGGCATCCGCTGCGCTGTGTTTACAGTTCCGTCAATTAACCATCTTTCACTAGTGTACCTTTTATGGACCACCCCTGCCCAACGAAAAAATGAAGTTCACCCCTGAGGGATTTGAACTCGAAAATCTCCACCAATTCATACGAAACATATAGTCACACTTGAAAACAAGATGAATTGTATCGTAGCAAGCTGGATTGACCAAGGGTTAAATACCATCATCATCAACGGTTACTACTACTACTAATACTACTGCTGTTGATGTTGCTGCTGCTATTACTACTACTGCAAATAAACTAATGGAAGTTTCAATCGTTATTGAAGGGCACCTGTTTTGTATCTTTAATGCCAAACAAGATATGACCTAGCAGATGTTATTGTGGATTGATATCAAAATACGAGTTTTGAAATACGAGCAGGCTTTTTGTGTCGCTATTGAATTAACAACAAGGCAGTGAGTTGGCAGAAACGTTAGCGCGCCGGGCGAAATGCTTAACGGTATTTCGTCTGCCGCTATGTTCTGAGTTCAAATTCCGCCGAGGTCGACTTTGCCTTTCATCCTTTCGGGGTCAATTAAAATAAGTACCAGTTACGCACTGGGGTCGATGTAATCGACTTAATCCGTTTGTCTGTCCTTGTTTGTCCCCTCTGTGTTTAGCCCCTTGTGGGTAGTAAAGAAATAGGTATTTCGTCTGTCGTTACGTTCTGAGTTCAAATTCCACCGAGGTCGACTTTGCCTTTCATCCTTTCGGGGTCGAATGAATAAGTACCAGTTACGCAATGGGGTCGATATAATCGACTTAATCCCTTTGTCTGTTTTTGTTTGTCCTCTCTGTGTTTAGCCCCTTGTGGGTAGTAAAGAAGTAGAAACAGGTATTTCGTTTGTCTTTACGTTCTGAGTTCAGATTCTGCCGAGACTGACTTTTCATTTCATCCTGTCGGGGTCGATAAATTAAGTACCAGTTACGTACTGGAGTCGATCTAATCGACTGGGCCCTTCCCCAAAAATTTCGGGCCTTGTGCCTAGATTATAAAACAATTTTCATTTAAACAACCACGAGCAATGCTATGTAGAACCGGTAGAGTTTCTGACTGAAAAACGCCTCACCATATTTCGTACAGCCTAGAAAGTATTGAAATAAAGTGTAATTGAATTAGAATTCAAAATTAGTCATCAAATTTAGCCATGAAAAGAAAAGCGAAAGCACAGAACAGATTAAGTGTTTTACAAAGATGTCTTAAATAGTATCTGAGGCGAAATACGAAAGACAAACAGGCTTTAATAGATTTTCACAAACAGATTTTTCTGTATATATTTCTTTATTACCCACAAGGGGCGAAACATAGAGGGGACAAACAAGGACAGACAAACGGATTAAGTTGATTACATCGACCCCAGTATGCAACTGGTACTTGTTTTATCGACCCCGAAAGGATGAAAGGCAAAGTCGACCTCGGCGGAATTTGAACTCAGAACGTAACGGCAGACGAAATATGGCTAAGCATTTCGCCCGGCGCGCTAACGTCTCTGCCAGCTCGCCACCTCGTCTTTCTGTATATGTTCCATAGATATATTAAATTACAGTTTTTCCTTCGAATTTACGTTCCGAGTTCAAGTCCGGCCGGTCACTGTTGGCTATTTAGTTCCATTTTAGGGTTAATTCGAAAATACCGGTTGAAACCATTAAGTCCCACAGGACTTAAATTTCTGAATATTACTTTTAATTTTTTACAGATGATTGAAAATAGGTTAAAATGAAAAAAATAATTATTAGAACTCCTTTACGTCAAATAGAAATGGAAATACTCGGTGTCCTATAAATAGGACACTGGGACAATGTGATATAGCTTATTTAATGTCCTCATTTAGTATCCTATTTATAGGACAGTGGGACTTAATGGGTTAAACGATTATATCCGCCCCTAAAAGTTGTGGCCTCTGCATTAGATATCATTAGCAACAGGAACAAATGGAGAAGCCTCTACGGTACCTATTAAAAGTCAGAACCAAACTACCCCTAGGCACGGCCAAACGCCTTTAATGATTGAATGATGTAGTTTTGTAAGTACATGAAACATAAATAGCAAAGACATGGTTAGAATGCTTTCGATCAGAGGTCTGCTCGATTTGGGAAGACCTACAGCTAAACGCAAACAATAATACTGATATAGATTTAACATCCAGTAAATTTATTCCGAGACCTGTCAGATGCTATGATATAGAACAACTTATATGTGAGCATTTATTGACCGGCAAGTCATAAAAGCATTGCATGTTGATATTATTCAGTTTAACGACAGAAGTCGTACAACTTTAATAACCCAACGACCTGGTGTCAGAGATAATGTTTGACATCGTCCACCACCAAACCGATCCGTGCAGAGATGCTACTGTCCAGATTTCGATCAGTTTCATAATAAAGTTTGTTTCCCTAATATTTCCCAGCTATCGAGGTTTATAAGTTACGATTGTTATCAGAGTTATGAGACGGCACAGTATTTCTTCGTTTTAGATTATAATCCTCACTTTTGAATTATTGCAAGCGAAGGACTTTCACTTCAAGTGTTTTTTTGTTTTTTTTTTATTATTATTCAAATTCTTATTGGTGGACGATTCTTATTCTGTTTTTTTTCTTCAATCTTTCCTTTTTTATATTTTGGTGTCTCAAATTATAACGATTAAATATTTTCCTACTATAAAGTCATAATTTAGAAACTTCAACATTTAAAACCGAAATATTAGGAAATAACAAAAAAAATGAAGAAATGTAAATGATTGAAAATTGAGAATGATTGAAAAGAGGAAATGTGGACATACCATTCATATTTCGAATGATTTAAGAAAGCATTTAGTATATCTTTAGATTAAAAGTGAGATTAAATAAACTACACTGGAATAATATTCAACTATGTAATACAAGCCAAGAAAATATAAATTTTGTGAATTATATTAGGCGCAGGAGTGGCTGTGTGGTTAGCAGCTTGCTTACCAACCACATGGTTTTGGGTTCGGTCCCACTGCGTGGCACCTTGGGTAAGTGTCTTCTACCATAGCCTCGGGCCGACCAAAGCCTTGTGAGTGGATTTGGTAGACGGAACCAGAAAGAAGCCCGTTGTATATACATGTATATATATATGTGTGTGTGTGTGTGTGTTGTGTGTGTGTGTGTGTGTGTCTATCTGTCTGTCTGTGTTTGTCCCCCATCCCCAAAATCGCTTGACAACCGATATTGGTGTGTTTACGCTCCCGTAACTTAGCGGTTCGGTGAAAGATACCCATAGAATAAGTACTAGGCTTCCAAAGAATAAGTCCTTCGGTCGATTCGTTCGATTAAAGGTGGTGCTCCAGTATGGCCGCAGTCAAATGACTGAAACAAGTAAAAGAGTAAAAGAGTAAAAAGTGTATTAATCAGTTAAGAGAGAACTTGTAATTATAATCAAGATCGATTGGTTGTTGCTGAAGCATTAAAGAAACCAAAGGGACAGCTACTCATACAAGTTACAGAGTGCTAAGAATAACACTACAAGTGGATGGTCATCGCTGGAACACTTAATCGTGAGACATTTTATTCAATCCTGACTCGTGGCTAAAGTGAAGCAACATCTCAAACACAATATCGCCATCGATATCACGAGCAACTAGATCGCTTTCAAAACTCAAATGTTACTGTCTTGCAAAAATGAAGTGCAAGTTGGTTAAAATGAAGAATAACCCCAAATAAACAGGATTCCTACGGTTAGGACGATTGTGTCCGTAGGTCTATTGGGTAATCGTTCATCTGGAAATAAACAGCAACCGCAATGAGATAAAAGGTACAGAAAACATTGCATGTCTGTATTAAAATTAGGCATCAAAGTGATGTAAGTGTTAGTACTTATCTCTCTATATATAAAGCTGAAGCTGTCTGTGTGGCAGGTTTGGTAGCCTTCAACTAACACTATCTCCTCCGAGACCCTACGATGCAAGTTGACCAAAATTGAGAGTATGATAGAAGAAGGTTTGCTCTTTATTCCGTAGAAGATAAAATTCAAATCGGACCATATTATGACCAAAAATTATTTACGTCAAAAAGGTGCTTTTTTTTTGCTATGAAAATCCCTATCTTTAATGACTTTTTGACTGATGTGTCGCCATTTTTCTGTGTATTTCAGAGAATAACAAGCTACATAATGCAAAATTTTTACTTTTCATAAATTTTAATTCTAAAGGGTCGAAACAAACCCGAGCAACGCCGGGCGATACTACTAGTAATAAATTAATGCGTTGAATGCAATTCTGGTTATGAAAGGCATGAGTTATTGAATATATCCATGACACATATACAGATAATCATACACCACACACAATTTGTCTTCCCGCTCAATGAATAAACGTAAAACGCCATAGAACATAGAGCTGAAATATCTTCAGCAGACGGCAATGAGATTATAGCGGCCTCATTAAAAACTTCTTCGATAAATGTTTCACTGAACACTTGTACTCTGTCAGATATATACACAAGCAAAACAGAGACCCCTCTATCTCAATTAAACTGGACGTCAGAGTATATATTAAATAAAAATATTAACATAGGCGCAGGTGTGACTGTGTGGTAAGTAGATTGCTTACCAACCACATGGGTCCGGGTTCAGTCCCACTGCGTGGCACCTTGGACAAGTGCCTTCTACTATGGCCTCGGGCCGACCAAAGCCTTGTGAGTGGATTTGGTAGATGGAAACTGAAAGAAGCCCGTCGTGTATATATATATATATGCGTGTGTATGTTTGTGTGTCCGTGTTTGTCCCTCTAGCATTGTTTGACAACCGATGCTGGTGTGTTTATGTCCCCGTCACTTAGCGGTTCGGCAAAAGTGTCCGATAGAATGAGTACTAAGCTTACAAAGAGTAAGTCCCGGAGTCGATTTGCTCGACTAAAGACGGTGCTCCAGCATGGCCGCTGTGAAATGACTTAAACAAGTGAAAGAGTAAAAGAGTAAAGAGCATATCCCAATTAAATGTGGAAAAAGATGGAATTTTGCTTATCCGAAAAATACACTATACGAGATGCTGCATAACAAATTAGAACATGTTTTCCAAATACAGTCACAAAATTTGCATTTCTTGAGCTATTTTTGTCTCTAAGGTATAACCTCTGACGAACGAAAACCAGGCAACGCAGTTTTTATCAACACATTTAAAGCAGAATTCTGTGGCTCCCAATTTAATGAATATCCGTGATTTAGAGATTTCATATGAGGAGGTGTGATACTGGATAAGGCGGCGAGATGGCAAAAACATTAGCACGCCAGGCGAAATGCGTAGCCCTATTTCGTCTGCCGCTACGTTCTGAGTTCAAATTCCGCCGGGGTCGATAAATTAAGTACCAGTTACGCACTGGGGACGATATAATCGACTTAATCCGTTTGTCTGTCCTTGTTTGTCCCCTCTGTGTTTAGCCCCTTGTGGGTAGTAAAGAAATGGGTATTCCGTCTGTCTTTACGTTCTGAGTTCAAATTCCGCCGAGGTCGACTTTGCATTTCATCCTTTCGTGGTCGATTAAATAAGTACCAGTTACGCACTGGGGACGATATAATCGACTTAATCCGTTTGTCTGTCCTTGTTTGTCCCCTCTGTGTTTAGCCCCATGTGGGTAGTAAAGAAATGGGTATTTCTTCTGTGTTTACGTTCTGATCAAATTCCGCCGGGGTCGACTTTTCATTTCATCCTGTCGGGGTCGATAAATTAAATACCAGTTACGCACTGAAGTCGATGTAATCGAATAAATCCCTGTGTCTGTCCTTGTTTGTTCCTTCTGTGTTTCGCCCCGTGTGGGTAGTAATTAAGTAGTTATGATACTGGAAGTATCTATAGAATAGTAATTTCAGTATATAGGAACGGTGCCGTTACTCCAGCAACAGTTGTTATGAAAAGAAATGGTTTAGACAGTTAAATAGAATTTAAGCCGTGAGAAAGAAGAGAAGTCTGACATTTCTGAAATAAACAGTTGTCGAAAAACGATGTAATGTCTAGAGTTGCTCAAGGGAGAATAAATGAGATTTGTTTAAGAGAAAGAGGAAGAAAGAAAGAGCTGGAAAGGAAAGTGAAAGAACAGGTGTGAGGGAAGGAAGGAATATAGGAGTTAAAGAAGTGGAGGGGGCGTGTTTTGGGGTTGGAGAGATTAACAAGTGTACGTGGAGGACATTGAGCGGAAAGCGAAGAAGCTAGAAAACCAGCCAGTAGATGGGAAGAAGGCTGAGGTGAATAAGGGCAGAAACGAGAGAATATCTTATAGACGTACAAGTACGTATACATATGATGGCTGACCCCTCGTTATCGAGTATGGCCATTGCACGAAGCTTAACTGTTATTGGTGCTGTGATCGAATGTGACATTTTAGCCCAGCTAAAGATCTACAATGTCTTGTACAGAATCGTCAGCTAAAAACTTTACCGGCAATAGGTCGGCTGTAATTGTTGTAACTGGGCTTCATGTACCTTTGCATGTCGTTTAAGTCCTCCTGCAGAATTACATATTTATGTACATACATGTATAAGAGTCTATATGCCATGCAAAAGAAAATATGCAGCTACGCAAGTATTCTAGTAGCCATTCTTGAGTTTTTGCACGTATGACTATGTGTGTGTGCGCGCGTGTGTGTGTATGTGTGTGAGTGTGTGTGTTTTGGGGAAACTAATGGCTGTATCTGAATTAGTGTGTTGACTAAAGCACGTTCACTATTATTATTATTATTATTATTATTATCATTATCATTATTATTATTATTATCATTATTGTTGTTGTTGCTATTGTTATATATATATATATATACATATATATACACACACATTTATGTATACGTATATATATATATATATACACACATTTATGTATACGTATATATATATATACATAGATATATTATTACATATATACCATATGTATAAGCATATTTGTGTATATAGCCACGCATACATTTGGAGCACATAGCCGTACATATACACGGATATGTACGAACAGACAGACAGACAGACGGACGGATAGATAGATAGATAGATAGACAGACAGATAGACAGACAGACAGATAGACAGACAGATAGACAGACAGATAGACAGATAGATAAATAGGTAGATAGATAGATAGATAGATAGATAGATAGATAGATAGATAGATAGATAGACAGACAGATAGATTGATAGGCAGGCAGGCGAGCACACAGGCAGGCACGTAGCCAGGCAAGCAGGTAGGTAGGTAGGTAGGTGCTAATGATTCTGGCAGCACGCCGCCAAATAATAATAATAATGATAATACTTACAGTAATAATCCTTTCTACTAAAAGCACAAGGCTTGACATTTTGTGGGGAGGGGACCAGTCGATTACACCGACCCCAGTGTCACACTAGTACTTAGTTTATCGACCCCGAAATGGATGAAGGGCAAAGTCGATGGTAGCAGAATTTCAACTAAGAATCTAAAGGCGAATGGTAATGCCGCTAAGCATTTTGTTCGGCATGCTAGCGATTCTTATTTCTTTATTGCCCACAAGGGGCTAAACACAGAAGGACAGACAAACAAGGACAGACAAACGGATTACGTCGATCATATCGACCCCAGTGCGTAACTGCTACTTAATTTATCGACCCCGAAAGGATGAAAGGTAAAGTGGACCTCGGCGGAATTTGAACTCAGAACGCAGCGACAGACAAAATACCTATTTCTTTACTACCCACAAAGGGCTAAATACAGAGAGGATAAACAACGACAGACAAACAGATTACGTTGATTATATCGCCCCAGTGCGTAATTGGTGCTTATTTAATCGACCCCGAAAGGATGAAAGGCAAAGTCGACCTTGGCGGAATGTGAACTCAGAACGTAAAGACAGACGGAATACCTATTTCTTTACTACCCACAAGGGGCTAAACACAGAGAGGACAAACAAGGACAGACATAGGTATTAAGTCGATTACATCGACCCCAGTGCGTAACTGGTACTTAATTTATCGACCCCGAAAGGATGAAAGGAAAAGTCGACCTCGGCGGAATTCGAACTCACAACGTAATGGCAGACGAAATTCCGCTACGCAATTTGCCCGGCGTGCTAACGTTTCTGCCACATCCCTCCCTCCCTCCCTCTGTTGTGTTAATAGTGAAACAATTTATAAAGTCTATTATATGTTTTTCAGCAACAATAAGTAAATTATTCGTGAGTAAATTATTTGTAATTTACTCACCAATTTCTGTTGCTTCTTCTGTCCGGAGGAAATAAAGCTATTTACATCTCAACTTTTGACTGGCTAACATAAATCATCTTCGAATCTGTTTTTATGTTTGTTTCTTTTCTAATTTGGATCTTTGGTTTATGATATATGTTGTAAAGTTTGAGACTATACATTCTTGGAAATTAACCATTTTCAGCGTAGCTATGTTACTATGGTTAAGAAGAAGTAAGTTTTAATAATCACGTAGTTGTTCCAAGTTCGATACCAGCCTGCAGGCAGCCTAGCTAAGTGTTTTCTTCTGTGACCTCGCGTTGAACAAAGCCTTACGATTAGAACTTTGTTGATTTGTTGATGATTGTTAATATTTATGTAATTGTGCATTGAACAGCTTTCATTCTCAGATATGTCAGTCTTGTATTGCGAAGACGTCGTTGGATTATACTCTTTTTTACTCTTTTATTTGTTTCAGTCATTTGACTGCGGCCATGCTGGAGCACCGCCTTTAGTCGAGGAAATCGACCCCGGGACTTATTCTTTGTAAGCCCAGTACTTATTCCATCGGTCTCTTTTGCCGAACCGCTAAGTGACGGGGACGTAAACACACCAACATCGGTTGTCAAGCAATGCTAGGGAGACAAACACAGACACACAAACATACACATACATACATATATATACATATATACGACGGGCTTCTTTCAGTTTCCGTCTACCAAATCCACTCACAAGACATTGGTCAGCCCGGGGCTATAGCAGAAGACACTTGCCCAAGGTGCCACGCAGTGGGACTGAACCCGGAACCATGGGGTTGGTTAGCAAGCTACTTACCACACAGCCACTCGAAAATTTCTGATAAATATATTTTTATTTTCTCCACACTCAGAAAAAAATGGATCCACTTCATTGGTTTCGGACCTTATTTTAATCTCATCAGAAATACAAATCAGTTTTATCTCCTCGCAGAATGAATGAAAGCAACTAGCTGTATATACTCACAAAATGCTGTGAATTTGCCAAATTGGTGATTTTGATTGGCATAAATATTCTTTTCTTCTCTAGGCACGAGGCCCGAAATTTTGGGGGAGAGGGCCAGGCGATTTGATCGACCCCAGTATGCAACTAGTACCGAAAATATGAAAGGCAAAGACGACCTTGACGGATGGCTAAAATTGTATTACAAACAAAAATACTTCTTTTCCTGTTCCATATCTGATCAGTTGTTGCCGTTATGAATCATACGCATGCCTCACATTTTCTTTTACTTGCTTCGGTAGCTTGACTATGGCCATGCTGGAGCACCCCTATTAGTCCAGCAAAACGATCGCATGATTGATTCCTTCTAAGCCTAGTACATATTCTATCGGTCCCTTTTTGCCGATGTGCGAGGCGTGGGAAATGGCGGGGTACGGGGTCACAAGCGATACTGAAGAGGACTATGGGTAAGAGGATGGAAAGCCTCGATATTGTGAACTGATAAGAGGGTTGAAACCTCATTCTGTTTTTAACCAAGGTACGAGGCGTGGTGCCTCATTTTTGTGGTTTAATGAACAATTATGAACACTTGTAAGAGGTTTATTGCCTCATGTATGATAAATAAGGGAGCAATGTTTTGGGGAAACAACAATCAGCGGGCGTTGTTTGTTTCCCCCATTAATCATCATTTTCACTTTTCATCTCATATAACATTATCTCTGTGTCCAGCCCGCAGCTTCCTTCTCTTTCTATGTAAGGCCATTATGGCCAATTTAATGAAATAAAGAAGCTTGCTACCCAACAACAGAGTTCCGGCATCCGTATCAACCCATAGCACCATGGGCAATTGTCGTTAATATAGCCTCGGGTCAACCAAAGCGTTGTTAACGGATTTGATAGAAACTGAAATAATCCTCTATCTCTCTCTTCTCTCTCTCTCTCTCTCTTCTCTCTCTTTCCTTCTCTTTCTCTCTCTCTCTCTCTCTCTCTCTATATATATATATATATATATATATATATATATATATAATATATATATATATATATATATATAATATATATATATATATATATATATGTACATGTGAACTCTACACAGTTTTTCTCTCGGACCGTGGCACTCTACACAGTTTTTCTCGCTTGTTTTTTTTCATTCTCTCTCCATTCTCCCCCCTTCTCGTCGAAGAGCGTAGGCTCGAAACGTAAATGACTTTTCCATTTCGCTCGAGTGTTCAACTAATACACTAGCTCATTCTTCTTACACCTGTCTTCGTCTTGTGTTTTCTGTAAATTTGAACTATATATATATCGAAGCACTCCGTCGGTTGCGACGATGAGTGTTCCAGTTGATCCGATCAACGGAACTGCCTGCTCGTGAAATTTACGTACAAGTGGCTGAGCACTCCACAGACATGTGCATCCTTAACGTAGTTCTCGGAGAGATTCAGCTTGACTCAGATTGTGACATGGCTGGCCCTTTGAAATACAGGTACAAGAGAAACAAGAAAAAAGAGCGAGAGAAAGTTATGGTGAAAGATTACAGCAGGGTTGCCACCACCCCCTGCTTGAGTCTCGTGGAGCTTTAGGTATTTTCCCTTAATAAACACTCACAACGCCCTATCTGGAAGTCCGCTGCTCTAACCCCTGGGCCATTTCGCCTCCAAATATGTATGTGTGTGTGTGTGTGTGTGTGTGTGTGTGTGTGTGTGTGTGTGTGTGTGTGTGCATCTTTG
>NC_043001.1:11411563-11426563 GCF_006345805.1 Octopus sinensis | reverse complement strand
CCCGACGCTATAGCAGAAGGCACTTACCTAAGGTGCCATCTAGTGGGGCTGAACCAGGTACCATGTGGTTGGTAAGCAAGCTACTTACCACACAGCCACTAAGGAACCACTGATTTAAGTTCATAATTTTTTTCTGTGCCCTTCTATTCTTAACTTCAACGACTTTCTGTTGTTTGATAGTAAGGTGTACATAAGGAATGATACGGCTACTCTTCTAACTTGTCGACTGAACATATTGTTATGCCAACGGTGACTCGCCTGCGATTCGGAAAAACTAGTTCGGTTTGATGTTTAAGGACAACCACTAGATTCCATTTGTGTATATTTTTACCTTGTACTTTGCGTCCTTCAGTGATTTGACTGTGGCCTTGTTGGTCACCGCTTTGAAGTGAAAACACATTGGCCCTTTTTTATCTCTTTTACTTGTTTCAGTCATTTGACTGCGGCCATGCTGGAGCACTGCCTTTAGTCGAACAAATCGACCCCAGGACTTATTCTTTGTAAAACTATTACTTATCCTATCGGTCTCTTTTGCTGAACTGCTAAGTTACAGAGACGTAAACACAAACATCGGTTGTCAAGGGATGGTGGGGCTGGAGTCAAACAGAGACAGCCCTGTGAGTGGATTTGGTAGACGGAAACTGAAACAAGACCGTCGTATATATGTTTGTATGAGTTTATGACTGTGTTTGCCCCCACCATCGCTTAACAACCGATGCTGGTGTGTTTACGTCCCCGTAACTTAGCGGTTTGGCAAAAGCAACCGATAGAATAAGTACTAGGCTTACAAAGAATAAGTCCTGGGGTCGATTTGCTCGACTAAAGGCGGTGCTCCAGCATGGTCGCAGTCAATGGGTATATTCTTATCTATAGCTTCACGAAACTGATAGGTTGGATTTGATCTGCTTAGTTTCCTTAGCAATAATTCTAAGACTAGAAACTCTGTTTATCAATGTAACATTACTATAGGTAATTCTTCGTCTCAGTTGTCGAAAATAATATCTAACCATTATTCTACATTTAGACATATCAATAAACGCAACAATACTGAGCTAAATATTTTAATTTGGTCTCTAAAGGAACATATTAAACAATACATTTTGGAATGGAAAATTCTATCTAGATCCTTCCCATATGACAAAGGTAAATCTTTTTATCCACTCTGTAATGAAGAGCTATTTTTCATCCTTTTCTCAAAGAATACTTAATTAATAATAAATTAATTTAGTCTCTAAAGGAACATATTAAACAATACATCTTGGAATGGAAAATTCTATCTAGATCCTTCCCATATGACAAAGGTAAATCTTTTTATCCGCTCTGTAATGAAGAGCTATTTTTCATCCTTTTCACAAAGAATACTTAATTAATAATAAATTAATTTAGTCTCTAAAGGAACATATTAAACAATACATTTTGGAATGGAAAATTCTATCTAGATCCTTCCCATATGACAAAGGTAAATCTGTTTATCCGCTCTGTAATGAAGAGCTATTTTTCATCCTTTTCTCAAAGAATACTTAATTAATAATAAATTAATTTAGTCTCTAAAGGAACATATTAAACAATACATTTTGGAATGGAAAATTCTATCTAGATCCTTCCCATATGACAAAGGTAAATCTTTTTATCCGCTCTGTAATGAAGAGCTATTTTTCATCCTTTTCTCAAAGAATACTCTTGAAAAGCGTTCAAAGAACGCCTTTATCGTTGTAAATAATGGCAAAAACATACCTTTAGTGCCTATAAGTAATTTCTACCAATCTATAAAATTCTACCTTTAACTATCTTCTAACATTTTATTCCCAGTACATATATCTATATCCACGCTATTAAACTTTATTCCCATTCATATATCACATTATATTTTTCCACTCTTAATTTTCTGTTAATGTCTTTCTTTCTTCTCCTTCTCTTTCTCTAATCTGCCTTTGACGTTACATCTATTAACGGTCTTTCATAAAAATAACTTGCTAGCATTCTCCTTACATCATTAATTTACGTACGCTGTAAAAAACATTCGGTTCAAATATATATATATATATATTCAAAAAGCAATAAAAGCAATAAAGATTCAAGTTAATTTAAATGAATTTACTTGAATATGGTACCTAACTTAGATGCACCAAAAAAACTATACTGTTTTAACAATACAGTAATGTGGGGTGATTATAAGCGAGAAAGAAGCAACAAGAATGGATAGGTTTTTAGTACAATCGTTTCATACAAGGACAGGCTTTATTAAAAGTTGTAAAAATTACAGCATATAAACGTGTCCCGTACTCATCAGCTAAAATACATGTGAGTTCTCTAGACATCCTAGTGGTGAGGCTATACTCATGAAGTAATGTAGATAATTAAGTAACACAAACAGATTTCCAAAGTTCATTAAAGTTCTTTAAAGATGATGTACAGTCTTATCACAGAATTTTAAAAAAGTTCTAATAGCATCACAGAGAAGGTGACCTAATCCATAGAGCACATATGAAATTCCAGAGATATGATGAGGGATTACATACTCACAGAAGACAAATTTATCCATTGTTAATCACAACGAGGTGGGTCTCAATTCCTGCTTATTAGCATTACAGAGAGGGTGAATTAATCCTTTGTATAGATGCACAATCTCCAATGGTGTAGATGTAAGTTTCCAGAGAAACGAAGAGGAATTTCATATTCACAGGCGATAAATTTATCAATGGTTTAACACAATGAGGTAGGTATCAGTTCTTGTTATATGATTAGGTATTTGCCACATTAATCACATTACTGCTATTTACAAGAGGCCGTAGCTATTTAACTTTTAAAGGCTGAAGGGCTTTCTAGAGAGGCAAAGAATAGAAAGAGAAGGGAATAGGAGAAAAGAGAGAAAATAAGGGAGGAGGGAGCAAAAAAGGGGGGGGAGGGGACTAAAAGAGAAGAGAAAAGGAAAAAGAGAATAAGAAGAAGAAACAGAAAAAAGAGAAGAGAGAAAGAAATAGGGAAAAGAAGGGAAAAAAAATAAAAATAAAAAGGGGGTTCTAGTTTACAGACGAATTAGTAGACGGCAAGTCTGGTTTTAATTTACAGGCATCTAGGAACTAGAGGAGAATATTCTTGGCCAGTAAAACAGCTAATATTGCTGTTGATTGAAATCAGCTATGAATTTAAAGAGAATCTAAAGAGATAACACAGTCAGGGGTTTAGGGGTCAGATGCTAAAATCAAAAGAAAATACATTAGGAAAATCTAAGTATAATCTTATCAAAAAGTCATTAAAACTTACTTATTAATTTATTCATTTTATTGTCTTAAGGGTTGCCGTTATTATTCATACATTGACGGACTACAGGTCAAATCTTAGAAGATCATTTACAAGGTGTTAGGGGATTGTCTATCATAATGAAGATAATCATATTATCACCGAGGGGGTATAGCCTTATTTATTTAATTTTGAAATAGAATTATGGGGCTATAGTAACTCATTTTATTTTATTAGAGTTATGCTACTTAAATTAGATTAAGTTAGGAATTAAAATTAAAATTACAATTAAGATTTAAAATTAAGAATTTAAAAATTATGAGTTTGAAATTAAATAAAGCCTCAATTAAGCAGCGTATATGTACTATTCATTTCCCTGTTCTCAAAAAACTGATACAGATATAAGGAAAAAGATAACTGTAGTGTGAGAACCCTTAGTTATCTACTTAAAGCAATACTATACTAGTAGAAATCAAGTTATGTCTATCTACCTAGTTACGAATATTCTAATCATTTAAAATATTTTAAAGTCTTCAATTTAGCGTGGACACAAACTTGACCTAGTTCGATATGGTTATTCAATAAGTTTCTATGTTTTCTATGCTTTAGAATTTCATACGTCTCCATGGAGCATAGTTGGCAACCAACCCTACTATTTTTATACGGAATTGCTCTCCTAACTATTTCCCAATTAAGATTATAATTTTTATTATTATTTTTGAGTTCCCAGATTTTGTTTGAAAGTGTGGTGGTACCAGCTTTATGACGTACTTTAAAAGACGAGATGTGATTTCTAACTCTGGCTAAAAAATTAATTGTACATCCAACTTTAATGAACTTTGGAAATCTGTTTGTGTTACTTAATTATCTACATTACTTCATGAGTATAGCCTCAACCACTAGGATGTCTAGAGAACTCACATGTATTTTAGCTGATGAGTACGGGACACGTTTATATGCTGTAATTTTTACAACTTTTAATAAAGCCTGTCCTTGTATGAAACGATTGTACTAAAAACCTATCCATTCTTGTTGCTTCTTTCTCGCGTATATATATATATATATATACTAGATATATGTATGTACCACATCCTATCATATATCGTATCGTGTCATATAACTGAGACAAAATAAATTCACTGATACCGGTTTCAGATACGAGTACGAAGTAATTAATTTTTTTTCCTTTTCTAGGCAAAAGGCCCGAAATTTTTGAGAAGGTGGCCAGTCGATAAGATCGATCCCCAGTACGCAACTGGTACTCAATTTCGCGACCCCGAAAAAAAAGGAAAGGCAAAGCCGACCTCGGCAGAATTTGAACTCAGAACGTAAAGACAGATGAAATACCTATTTCTTTACTACCCACAAGGGGCTAAACCCAGAAACGACAAACAAGGACAGACAAACGGATTAAGTCGATTACATCGACCCCAGTGCGTAAATGGTACTTAATTTATCGACCCCGAAAGGATGAAAGGCAAAATCGACCCCGGCGGAATTTGAACTCAGAACGTAGCCGCAGACGAAATACCTGTTTGTTTACTACCCACAAGGGGCTAAACACAGAGAAGACAAACAAGGACAGACAAACGGATTAAGTGGATTACATCGGCCCCAGTGCGTAACTGGTACTTAATTCATCGACCCCGAAAGGATGAAAGGCAAAGTCGACCTTGGCGGAATTTGAATTCAGAAAGTAACGGCAGACGAAATACCGCAAAGCATTTCGCCCGGCGTGCTAACGTTTCTGCCAGCTCGCCGCCTTACGAAGCATTAATGTTAAAATCATTATTACGAAGATTACGAAGTTTTGTTAGTTCTACAATTTATATGTTGTTATTCTGTTTCTATTTTATATTTTGCGAGCAAACTCTTGTTTGAAATTTTATTTTATTCATTGAATATATAACAGTAATATAACACCTGCAACATATTTTTGAGAAACTAAGGATGTTAAACAACATAACAACACATCGTCACTTTGCGTCAATGAAAGAGCTTGCGTATAGTTATTTGATCTTCTAGAAACAGCAGCCAAACATTTATGAAATTATACTCCCACACAGAAAAGATTAAAGTGCAAAGTGATTAATATACGGAGTCGGCTGAAACGTTCACAGGTTAAAGGTAATCTCATGGAAAGTGACCAAATGGGGTTCATTTTTACACACAGTCCTTCTTGGATTCCACACACTTCTTCCATTGGTGTAACAATGTTTTTGATCAACTTAAGGCGGTGAGCTGGAAGAATCGTTAGCACGCCGGGCGAAATACTTAGCGGTATTTCGTCTGCCGTTACGTTCTGAGTTCAAATTCCGCCGAGGTCGAATTTGCCTTTCATCCTGTCGGGGTCGATAACTTGAGGACAAGTTACGCACTGGGGTCGATATAATCGACTTAATCCGGTTGGCTGTCCTTGTTTGACCCCTCAGTGTTTAGCCCTTGTGGGTCGTAAAGAAATAGGTATTTCGTCTGCCGCTTCGTTCTGAGTTCAAATTCCGCCGAGGTCAGCTTTGCCTTTCATCGTTTCGGGGTCGATAAATTAAGTACCAGTTGCATACTGGGGTCGATCTAATCGACTGGTCCCCTCCCCCAAAATTTCGGGCCTTGTGCCTAGAGTAGATAAGAATGTTTTGATCCCATTGGTGAAGAAGCTTTCAACATGTTGGCCCCAAAATTCATCAACAGTAGATAGGACATCACCACTGCGATGCTAATTCCCAGCTAAGTGTTCTTTTATATTGGGTAACAGATGAGGGTTAGATGGGGCCAAGCCAGGAGTATAGGGAGGATGATCAACCGGTTCAAAGACACAGTCACACACAGTAGTCATTGAAATCAAAGGCTTGTGTGCTGGAGCTTTGTCCGGATACAACAAAACCCATTTCCTCAGTCGTCCTGAGTATTTGGAGTTGATAGCCTTTTGTTACTGCCCAAACAAGTTGGCATAATACTCTCTATTGATGGTGTGGTCCCGTTTGACAATAGTCAAACATAATACCGTTTGAATGCCAAAAAATGAGGCTATCACCTTCCCTGTAGATGAAATTATACTGGCCTTCTTTGGAGTGGGTGAGAGGGCCGTTTCTAACGCAGGAAATTTTTTTGTGTCTGGGTCAAAGTAATGAATGAAATACTTATCCTGGAATAGTTAACGTTCAAGGAAACCAGCTGGATCTACCGCAAAGAATGTCAAATTTTTCCGTGATGGGATCAACCTGGTGCACTTTTGATCTGATGTCAGAAGATTTAGCAATCAACGAGCAGAAGCTTTGTTCATTGTACAGAATATTTTCCACTTACGGGACATGCTCATAACATTGACTATTTGATTTACAAAACAATCGCCTGTCATCCATCACCATGTGGCGAACATGATAAATATTTTCCTTGGTGGTGGCATTTCCTGGATATTCAGACCATGAGTCTTCTTCGATATTTCCCTTTCTTCTCCTATATCAAGCTGCACACTTTTTCTCTGTTGATAACATGTGAGTGTCTTTGAGAGTTAAACAGTTTTTTTTCTGCAGACACTTGATAATACAGCCATACCAAATTTTGTCCATTTTCAAGAGCAGTCGGTACTAATTACTTTTGAAGTAAAGAGATAATGTAGTTATTAATAAAGTGAGTTGAAATCGATGCATGCAAGATTTCATATCTCTAGCATCACTTCTTCATAGTCTTGGTTTAGGCCAGATTTATCCATAGTTATATAGCATGAGGTCTACTGTTTGAGTCGGAAACAAGCAGCAGAATTTTTATAGCAACGATTGGATACAAAATGCTGGAGTAAAAGATGAGATGATCAAAGTTAAATTGACTTTGATCATAGTTCTGCCTGATAAGGAATAACCAAGAATCTAAAGAAAAGCATTAGATTGCCTGCGTGAATAATTTCTGTAGGAACAAAGCTGAAAACTGTGAAGATTTTTATATTTTTTGGCGAACATTATTTGTAATTTGCGTTAATTACAAAAATCTGTATCCTAGTTTCTACTGTTGAGGAAGCGGGGAATGGTACCTCGTTAGCAATATGAAGAAGATTTATGTTATGATTTATTGATTGATGAAAATAGCTCTTTTAAGAGGACAGGGAAGCGAATTACATTGACCCCAGTGATTGACTGATACTTTTTTTATCTACAACAAAAAGTAAGTTCGACCTCGGCAGAATTTTAACTCAGAACGTAAGGAGTCGGAAGAAACACCGCTAAAGATTTTGTCCGATGTGCCAACATGCGAACCTCATTGGTGAAAATGTTAATGTTTCTTAAATAGACACAAGGTCTGCAATGGAGGAGAATGACTAAGTCTAACCCGCGGCTCCACTGCTTTATTTTACCGAACCAGGAGGGATGGAAGGCCAAGCTGTCCTCGGCGATATCTGAGACAAGAATGCTAAGATCCAGCAGAAACTAATACCTATTTCTTTACTACCCTCAAGGGGCTAAACACAGACAGGACAAACAAGGTCTGACACACGGATTAAATCGATTATTTCGACCCCAGTGCGTAACTGCTACTTATTTAATCGACCCCGAAAGGATGAAAGGCAAAGTCGACCTCGGTGAAATTTGAACTCAGAACGTAGCGGCAGACGAAATACCTATTTCTTTACTACCCACAAGGAGCTAAACATAGAGGGGACAAACAAGGACAGACAAGGGGATTAAGTCGATTACATCGACCCCAGTTGCGTAAATGGCGTACTTATTTATCGACCCCGAAAGGATGAAAGGCAAAGTCGACCTCGGCGAAATTTGAACTCAGAACGTAACGGCAAGGAAATACGGCTACGCATTTCGCCCGGCGCGCTAACGTTTCTACCAGCTCGCCGCCTTCAGAAACTTATACCGTAAAGCATTTCTCCGATGTTCCAACGATTCTGCTAATTTATTTTCATTTAATGGTTTCTAATTCTGGTCAAAGACCAGAAACATTTTAGGGAGGGTGTTAGTCGATGCTATCCATGCTAATATTTTATTTGGATTTTTCGTTGTTTTGTTTTTATCGACCGAGGAATGATGAAAATCAAAATTAACTTCGGCAGGATTTGAACTCAGAAAGCAGAGAGCGAGAAGAAGAACGCGAAACATTTCCTCAGTTAATCGAACAGTTCTGTCAACTCGCCGCCTTAACAGAGAATATTAATAGATAGACATACAACTGAAAACATTATCTGTTAGACATATACAACTGTGAATGGCAATTTCAAAACCTAATGAGATCGACTGTTCCCCAAGGAAGATGGAATGGAATCAGAAAGTTTTTAGCAAAGGTCAATGGGAAGGATTTGGCAGCGAATTATATCACTGTCTCAAAGAAAGAATATTCATGGATTCCACAAGGACAATCGATATAAGGAAGTATGCCAAGAATGCTGAAATATATTTGAGGGGTCAGAAGTGAATCACGGTTGTTGGTTAAAGTAATCAACATAAAATTAACAATGGTTCGTATAATTTGGCTGGTTTTTAAGAAGCAGAGTAGGGAACATGCAATGCTGTACATGATGGCGGTTCTTGTTGATGTTTCTCTTGTTGCTGTTGGCTAACATTCAAGATTAGCACAATACAGTTGCAATTGATCAATTAAATCGTTTGATTGTTGTTTCGAGCCAAATCTAAGTGTCATGCAGAAACAGGATTGAGAAAATTAAAACTGTGAATAGTTATCAAAAATATTAGGTATCTTTTTTTTTTTTCGGGAATCCGCAACGAGATCCATTCCTGGCTACGGTTTAGTGGCCCGTATCCTTCAATGACACTAAAGGCTATGTCCGTAGATTAAAAGCACGTGGCAGGGCCTCTCAAACTGGATATATCCGAAGTTAGGGGCCAGACAAATATGAACCACCACAAGGTGGCGAGCTGGCAGAAACGTTAGCACGCCGGACGAAATGCTTAGCCGTATTTCGTCTGCCGTTACGTTCTGAGTTCAAATTCCGCCGAGGTCGACTTTGCCTTTCATCCTTTCGGGGTCGATAAATTAAGTACCAGTTACGCACTGGGGTCGATATAATCAACTTAATCCGTTTGTCTGTTCTTGTTTGTCCTCTCTATGCTTAGCCCTTTGTGGGTAATAAAGAAATAGGTAATTCGTCTGCCGCTACGTTGTGAGTTCAAATTCCGCGATGTCGACTTTGCCTTTCAACCTTTCGGGGTCGATAAATTAAGTACCAGTTACGCACTGGGGTCGATATAATCAACTTAATCGTTTGTTCTGTTCTTGTTTGTCCTCTCTATGCTTAGCCCTTTGTGGGTAATAAAGAAATAGGTAATTCGTCTGCCGCTACGTTGTGAGTTCAAATTCCGCCGATGTCGACTTTGCCTTTCAACCTTTCGGGGTCGATAAATTAAGTACCATTTACGCACTGGGGTCGATATAATCGACTTAATCCGTTTGTCTGTCCTTGTTTGTCCTCTCTGTGTTTAGCCCTTTGTGGGTAGTGAAGAAATAAACATGGACCACCTCTTGCAAGAGGTAAAAGCAGTTTTGAGTACGTTCAGTTCCACTAAATAGAAAACAAAAAAGTTACAAATGCATCGATGACAATTCAAAACTACAAAACCTGGTTGAAAAATGAAAAAGAAAAGACACCCAAAGTCGGGAATAGTGGGGAAAAGTCATCGATAGCCTTGGCTCCTTAGAGAAAGAAGGGCTTCACTAGGTTTTCAGAAATATTGAACCGTTATCTTGAACAAGTCACTTGATACGTCTTACAACAGTTCCCTGTTTGACTCACTTGTTTAATTGTTGACTAGAGACTAGTTGTTACTGATATTGTTTAGCGAAAGGTTTACTGTTACCCTGCAGGTGGATGGTCATTTAAGCTATTTCATTATTTCCATTCCATGTTGATAAAAGCATACAAGACTAAATTATCCAATACAGTTCTATATTTAAGAGATGTGGAATTATGATCATTATTTACATTTGACGAGTGAAGACTGGAGGGTATATCAGCCGAAACGTGTTAACAAACAAGATGAGGACGAATATTCGTCAAATGTAAATAATGTAAATAATGTAAATAATGTAAATAATGTAAATAATGTAAATTATATAATGTCAGTTTCTTATTTTAGGCTTTAGAATGTGATTTAAAATCAGGGAAAAAGGCCAGCTAAAAGTTCCATATATATATATACATTATCTATATATATATATTATATATATATATATATGTATATAGATATAATATATATATATAATATATATATACAATTATACATAATAATATGTATATAATATATATATAGATATATATATTATATATATATATATATATATATATTTATATTATATATATATATATAATATATATATTGTATATATAGTCCGAGACGTTATCGTTAATGGTAAATGTTTTTGATTTTCACTCTCGATAAATTAGCCCTTTTTTTGTGCCCCGAGCACTTGGCATCCTTATTTAGGAGCCCTTAATTATATTTTTATATGAATAATATTTTTCTGTATGAATAATATTTTGTCTAATGACTAATTCGTCTTTTGTGCTGGGCCCTGGTAGTAATCTATATTATTACCCTTTTTATATTGACATATATATATATATATATATATATAATATATATATATATATATCGAAATCTAAAGACAACGAAGAACAGACACAAAAAACCAACAAAGCGAGAACATGGTACATGTAAACTATTAGCAGACGCTCGGGGAAGGATAAGAAAGGCGGTTTTACGTTCGAGAAAAGCTCTTCTTCAGAAACAGAGTAAGGGCCAATAGAAAATGAAGACGGCGGAAAAAATCGCCAATGATTCACATGTGGTTACATATATATATTGTAGATGTAATATATATATATACAAATATATATATATATATATATAAATATATATATATATATATACAGAGAGAGAGAGGTGAGAGGTACACACACACACACACACACACACACACACTCAGAGACCTTTTTTCGTTTTTTAGACACACATACTATATTAATTGAATAAATGAAACGAATTTCAATTATAAATTGTTGTTCATTGGAAAGCATCATAAAAAGTTGGAGAATGTGATAGGCAGTCGGAAAATATGGTGGGAAGCCGGAAGACGGAGCGTGCAACAACAAAAAAGACCTGTCGTATTTTACAGGTTTACAAACGTTTCAATTTATATTGATAACTTAAGCAAGGTAAAATATACACTACTCTATATACACTAAAAATTCCATCACCATTTTCTAGCATTACGTCAACGGCCAGAGAAAATATGGGAGCGTTTTCCGTCGCACCCTGTAATTGCTTCAACGAACAGCTACGTTCTTGATTCTCAATTTTATTTAATGAAATCTTTCCGTTCAGTTTTCTTTAATCTCCGAGAAATTCCTCTAATAAACATCTGTATTCTCTGGTCTGTTTGATCGTTAATTAAATATGTTGCTGTTATGCGCAATGAGGTAATAAATGAACAACATAAAATATATCTGGAGTCGGTTACCCGCTTTGATATTTGCTTCGTTAATAAAATTCGGAATCGTTTCATGCAAAGATTCTACCAAACTAATAAATCAACGATAACTCTATTTATATTTTTCGTTTTCTTCCCAGTTATTATTTTGGGTTTTTTTCTTCATCTATATCTCTCAGTACCTAAATAATTTCATTATTTTTCCAAAAGTACGTTTTTCAGAAAATATATATTTCAATAACATTTTTTTATTTTTTTCTCTTATTTTTTCTTCCAATGAACAATAATTTATATTTCAGATCCGTTTCATTTATTGAATTGATGTAGAATTTATATCTAAAACGAGATAAATGTGTGTGAGAGTATATATATACACACACACACGCACAACCACACACACACACACACACACACTATACATAAATATACCTATATATTATATATATATATATATATATATATATATATATATATATAATATATATGTATATGTATTATATATATTATAAATATATATATATAATATATATATACACATACATATAATATATATATATAGATAGATATAATATTATACACATACATATATGATGTATATTTATATATATATATGTATATGCATATGTATATATATATATATATATATGTATGTATGTATATATACACATAAATACACACATATATGTATATATGTATGTATGTATGTATGTATGTATGTATGTATGTATGTATGTAATGTATGTATGTATGTATATATATATAGAGAGAGAGATTATCGCGTTGATTGTTGGATAGATCATCATCAAGGTTTTAATATACCAGTTTATACGTGTTTAAAATTGTGCTTGAGGATGGTGGGTTTATGATATGACGTAATTTATGACATCAATAAAACCTAACCGAAACAAGTGTAGAAGGTTTTAAACACCATTTATATTCCTTTGTTTGTTTGTGTATGTGTGTGTGTGTATGTGTGTGTATTAAAGCTAAGGCATGGCTTCTAGTAAGAAATTTGCATCTTAACCACGTAGATCTGGGTTCGGTCGCACTCCGCAGGACCTTTGGCAAGTGGGCTTTGATAGATCTGTGAGTAGATCTGCTGACTAAAGGAAACTGAAAGAAACCCCTATTTATATATATATATATATATATATATATATATATATATATATATATATATATATATACACATCTATATATATATATACATATATATACATATATAACATATATATACATATATATACATATATATTATATATATATATATAATATATATATTATATATTATATATATATATAATATATATATACGCGAGAAAGAAGCAACAAGAATGGATAGGTTTTTAGTACAATCGTTTCATACAAGGACAGGCTTTATTAAAAGTTGTAAAAATTACAGCATATAAATGTGTCCCGTACTCATCAGCTAAAATACATGTGAGTTCTCTTATAATCACCCCACATTACTGTATTGTTAAAACAGTATAGTTTTTTTTGGTGCATCTAAGTTAGGTACCATATTCAAGTAAATTCATTTAAATTAACTTGAATCTTTATTGCTTTTTGTATATATATATATATATATGTTTGGCATCCTTTCTGTCTCGGGAGACAATGGAGTTGCGCATTTTTTTTTTTTTTTATAGGTCTAGTCCGGCTGTTATATTTTATTTCCTGTTACATTTCTTGCTGTGGCTGTGTAGTCCTATCCTGGACAAACACTCCCTTACTGTATCGGTCTCTTTTGCCGAACTACAAAGTTACGGGTCGTAAACAAACGAACGCTTCTCACGAACCGGTAGTTCAGGCCCAAAACAAACGCAAGTACGCGCATATAAATATATATATATAATATATATATATATATATATATATATATGCGTGTGTGGGGGTATTTACGCGTATGTGCGTGTGTGTGTGTGTCGGTCTGGTGTTTGTGTTTTTCCCCCACTCTCGCTTGACAAGCGATGTTAGTGTGTTTATGTCCCCTTAACTTAGCGGTTCGGCAAAAGTGACCGATAGAATAAGAACTAGGCTTACAAAGAATAAGTCCCGGGGTTGAATTGTTCGATTAAAGGCGGTGCTCCAGCATGGCTGCAGTCAACTGAGTGAGAGAAATAAAAGAATATATAGGTATGTATGTGTGTATCTCTTCTATTCTGTAATTATTGTTATAAATATTCCACTGAAGATGGAGCCGGTTTCCAACAAAGGTACAAGGCTCCATCTTTGGGATGTAGTTAACACAGATAAATTCACATTTGGAAATTCAGAAAAAATTTGCATATTTTTACTGTTCCACTCACAGACATTACTCATAATGTACGAACAGCCGGTCGATTTCTCTTTCTGAAAATCCCAGTTTATCCAGATTCTCCTTTAAGCATTTACTAACAAAAATTAGTGCTCCAATTATTATTAGTATAATTATGAATTCATAGTCTGGATATAGATGCTGGACGTTCGTAGCAGTTGTCTTTGATTTTCAAAGAATCATTTATATCTGCAGGGCGCTGACCTCTATGATGGGACATACCTTTACCCTTCTGTCCCAAACAACAATATTTGGCTTGTTAAGTTTACATTTGACCGACGTTTTGATGGGAATATTCCACCAGTATTCCTTGAGTTGGTGTTTCTGAATGTATCCTATAACAGAGGTATTTTCTAAGTTTATTTCAGGACAGTGTTTTCTGCGGATGGCATTGTAAATTGTTTTAGCAACAACATCGTGCCGCATAAGAAAGCAGTGCCGTTACGCCATTTAAAGACAGCTGCTAATTACATGCAGGATGTCTTCTACAGAAATATGACATAGCCTACACATGCGGTGGCACCTGGGTATTATAAGAGCGTTATTACCTTTCTTGTTCACCAGGTACTTTGAGGCAATCTACTATTCCCGGATTACCTTCGAAGTGGGATATCATGTAGTGGTCTTGTGTCCAAGAGAGGCTGAGCTTCGTGTCAATTCTGCTGTCTTCTTCAAGCTTCTGTGCAATATACCCATGTATAGCCGATTTTCTTTGTATGCTGAGTGCTTTCCGTCCAGGTCTTCTCTGGGGTAAGAGAGCCCAGCTGGAGATCATCAGGAAGAGAGTGCTTCTTGAGAATCTCACTGCCAACTCATACAATGTTACTCACTTCAATTTTCAACACTGCATTTATATAGTTATTTTTGCTGCTGCTGTTGTTGCTGCTGTTGCTGTTGCTGTTGAGAGAAGCGGTCTTCGTCCCAGGGCACGTAAGATCGCACCTCTTTAGTGGGAGAAGTCCGAAACGTGGTCATTTGCCATTCGTAAGACCCGCAGA
>NC_043001.1:11389063-11406563 GCF_006345805.1 Octopus sinensis | reverse complement strand
ACAAATCAGGGCAAGATTGTTTGTGGAAGGCTTAGCAGTCGCCCATGCATACCGGCCTCCCCCTCTCCACACCACCGATGTTATCCAAGGCCGATACACCTTGGCACCAGTGATGTCGCAACTCGTTTCCACAGCTGAGTTAACTAGAGCAACGTGAAATAAAGTGTCTTGCTCAAGAACACAACACGCAGCCCGGTCCGGGAATCGAACACATAACCTCGCAATCGTAAGCTCTGCGCTCTAAACACTGAGCCATGCGCCTTCACTCAACCCAGATGATAGACTGGATATCTCTCACCGTACATGAAGGCGCACAGCCTAGAGGTTCGGATGTTGCGCTCACGTTGTTCTAGTTCACCCAGCTCTAAATGAGTAATTCTGCGACAGATTGGCGTCCCTTTTCGTGGGTTTTGTTTCGATCTCAGTCGTTTGAACCCCATGGTAACTGGGTAACGGGCCCGATGAGTTCTATAGCTCAAGACCGAACACACATATACTCAACATGCTTTTCAACTTCTCTCTCACAGACTTCGGTCTCTTTATTCTACGGAGTGATTCAAAAGTCGCCATACATAGGAACAATTTATCTTTTTATAAGAAATAGTCCATATAGGCGTAGGAGTGGCTGTGTGGTAAGTAGCTTGCTTATGAACCAGATAGTTCCGGGTTCAGTCCCACTGCGTGGCATCTTGGGCAAGTGCCTTCTACTATAGCCTCGGGCTGGATTTGGTAGACGGAAACTGAAAGAAGCCTGTCGTATATATATATAAGACTTTTTCTATTCCTCGACGCTATACTAATACATCTGTTTGTTTGTACACCACCTGCCTTCGTCTTTTGTTTATTTTCGTAACTTTCCCTTTATATATATATATATATATATATATTATACATATTTATATATACATATATATACATATATATACATATATATATATATATATATATATATATATATACATATATATATATATACATATATATATATATGTGTGTGTGTGTGTGTGTGTGTGTGGTGTGTGTGTGTGTGTGTATGTGTGTATGTTTGTGGGTCTGTGTTTTTCCCCAACATCACTTGACAACCGATGCTGGTGTGTTTAAGTCCCCGTAACTTAGCGGTTCAGCAAAAGCAACCGATAGAATAAGTACTAGGCTTGCAAAGAATATGTCCTGGGTTCGATTTGTTCGACTAAAGGCAGTGTTCCAGCATGGCCGCAATCAAATGACTAAACCAAGTAAGTAAAAGAGGGTCTAAGAACAGTTTCTTTTTTTTATTTATTTAACAGGCTCTATATGGTTACCATTGTTTCAAATACACATTGCAATACGTTTAACCCCACTCACTGTGAACTCGTAATAGCACATCTGGTGATACGTGTGCAAAGGAGTTGGTGATGCGTTCCTTCAAATGATTTATGTCTTTTATCTTTCAGCGATATACACTATGCAAAAAAAGGCGGCCAGCTGGCAGAATCGTTAGCACGCCGGGCGAAATGCGTAGCCGTATTTCGTCTGCCGTTACATAAGGTGAAGGCGCGTGGCTTAGTGGTTAGGGCATTCGGCTCACCATTGTAAGGTCGTGAGTTCGATTCCCGGCGACGCGTTGCGTCCTTGAGCAAGACACTTTATTTTACGTTGCTCCAGTCCACTCAGCTGGCAAAAATAAGTAGTACCTGTATTTCAAAGGGCCGGCCTTGTCACTCTCTGTGTCACGCTGAATCTCCCCGAGAACTACGTTAAGGGTACACGGGTCTGTGGATTGCTCAGCCACTTGCACGTTAATTTCACGAGCAGACTTTTCCGTTGATCGTTGTCAGCTGGGACCCTCGTCGTCGTAACCGACGGAGTGCTCCCCCCCATTGATACACCATGCCTTTCAAATGCCCCCAAAGGTAGAAATCAAGAGGGGTCCGATCAGGGGATCAGGGGGATCTTATAAACAGTTTCTGATAAAAAACATATATTTTTCCTATGTATGGAAACTTTTGAATCACCATGTACTTTTCTACCACAGCTACAATAGTTTCTGGACCTGAATGTCCTCTGGTTATGCGACCTAATTTACTATCTCTCCTCTTCTCATCAACCTTATCATAACTAATCATGGTACCCTATCTTTCTCGAATTCTCCTTTCCTACACACACACCATAGTCATCAATTTCTGGTTTTTCAACGTGAACACTTTCCATATATTTCTCCCCTGTCTCGGAGAACCTCCGAAGAACTCTGGTCTAAAATTCAAACGAAGGACAAAGCTATTTATAATAGATATCTCATACCCCAGAAGGAATATGTAATGCAACATGGGCTCGTTTCTATGACTCTTACATTGAAGCGGCTCTAGTCCAACAACAGATTAAAGTTGCATTTAAGAATTAAGGTAGATTTTCATGGAATAAACGCAGAAGTTGCTGGTTTGTCAGCCTTATCTCCCTATATATATAAAGCTGAAGTTGTCTGTGTATGGCAGGTTTGGTAGCCTTCAACTAACACTATCTCCTCCGAGACCCTGCGGTGCAAGTTGACCAAAATTGAGAGTATAATAGAAGGCTTGCTCTTCATTCCGTAGAAGAAAAAATTCAAACTGGACCATGTTAACACCGAAAATTATTTACATCAAAAAGGTGCTTTTTTTTCTATGAAAATCCCTATTTTTTACGATTTTGCGACTGTTGTGTCGCCATTTTTCGGTGTATTTCAACCAGAAAAATGTTCCTTAAAGAGAATAACAAGCTACATAATGGGAAATTTTTACTTTTTAAAAATTCCAAATCTAAAGGGTCGAAACAAACCCGAGCACCGCCGGGCGATACTGCTAGTCATTAAATAAATTAGCTATTATCACAAAGCTATTATCACACTGTACGTTATTGGTGGTAATTCGCAAGGTCAACTAGATTACTTATCCCTCCTAATATGAGAGAAACAGTAGTAAATATTTGCAAGCTTGCTCACTCTCCCTGTAAGGGCGTTGGGGGTCTGTCTGCCTTTATGTGATAACAACGAACCCCTTCTGAATGGGAATATATGAGTTGGGCCCTTTAAGGCAGCGAATCTGGCAGATACGTTAGCATGCCGAGCGAAATGCGTAGCCCTATTTCGTCTGCCGTTACGTTCTGAGTTCAAATTCCACCAAGGTCGACTTTGCCTTTCATCCTTTCAAGGTCGATAAATTAAGTACCAGTTACGTACTGGGGTCGATATAATCGACTTAATCACTTTGCCTGTCCTTGTTTGTCCCCTCTGTGTTTAGCCCCTTGTGGGTAGTAAAGAAATAGGTATTTTGTCCGTCTTTACGTTCTGAGTTCCAATTCCGCCGAGGTCGACTTTGCTTTTTATCCTTTCGGGGTCAATAAATTAGGTACCAGTTGCATACTGTGGTCGATCTAATCGACTGGACCCCTCTTCAAAAATTTTGGGCCTTGTGCCTAACCCCGGATTCAATGCTTGTCCGTCTTGACGCTCTGAGTTCAAATTTCGGCGACGTCTTTGCCTTTCATCTTTTCGGAGGTCGATATCATAAGCTCCAGATGAGCACTAGGGTCGGTGTGATGGGATTACCCCTCCGCAGAACTAGCTGACATTGTATCAAAGTTAGAAACCAATATTCCTCAGACTGAAGATGTTTTTCTGAAGAATCTCAATTTAAAGACATATCGAATTGTGGCACGTAACCATGTCTCAAGTCCATCTAAAGAAATATATTGCAAGCATATATAGCAAAACAGGCGTTAGTTTCAACAGTTTCCAATCGAAAGGATATTAATTTAACAGCATATTAAGTTTGCTGCGATAAGCTAGTAATTCAATACAGGTTCAGGAAGGTGACCTTCTGTTTGGTCAGTCTGACCAGAAGGAGTTTCATTCTGGCATGATTCGTCACATTTTATACTAATTATTTTCACAGAAACATCTTATTTCTTTACTACCCACAAGGGGCTAAACACAGAGGGGACAAACAAGGACAGACAAACGGATTAAGAAGTTGATTATATCGACCCCAGTGCGTAACTGGTACTTATTTAACCGACCCCGAAAGGATGAAAGGCAAAATCGACCTCGGCGGAATTTGAACTCAGAACGTAACGGCAGACGAAATACCTGTTCCTTTATTACCCACAAGGGGCTAAACACAGAGGGGACAAACAGGGACAGACAAACGGATTGAGTCGATTATATCGACACCAGTGCGCAACTGGTACTTATTTAATCGACCCCGAAAGGATGAAAGGCAAAGTCAACCTCGGCGGAATTTGAACCCGGAACTAAATAAAAACCACACTATCAAAATTTTCTTTCTCTTTTCTTTTTCTTTTTTTTTTTAATTCTTTCACTTGAACTGTAAACGAATGTACAGATTCTCTTTTTCCATGATATTTTTAGTGTCAATTAAACTATGATATCTGCATTCTTCTTCGTTGCATCTACTTGTGCATTTTCTTCCTGAACTAAAGTTGATAGATAGAAGCTTGACTAAGTAAGAAAGCAAAAACCTGAAGTATTTAAGCCAATCAATAAATCGGGAAGACTTCAGTGAAGACGTTACTCGAAAAAGAAATGAAACAACATTTATAAGAATGAAAAAGGTCTTCCCCTCAACAGACCTAACACTGCACTTAAAATTGAGGCAAGTCAGATGTTATATTCTGCCAATCGCCATCTTCAGTTCAGAACCTTCGAAGCAAAAGAATGTAGATACCTTTCTGATGTGGATCCTTCACATATTAGGCAGAATAAACTGGAAACACACGGCACTAAATGCTGCAATACTAGAAAAGCTGAAAGTACAAAAACACCAATTGTCAAGAATCAAGTCCAAAAAACTATCATATTTTGGACATACAATTCCCAAGACCATCTTAGCAGGAAGTGTTGAAGAGAAGAGAATGGAAGGCTGACAAAGAGTTTGAGGACAAGCGACGTAAAAAGAAAATTGACTAGAAACAAGAGCCTAGCTGACCGTTTGTATGCAGCACAACAGATCGAGAAATGAATTGTTTTGGCAAGCCGACTCCTGGACATGAGAAGAGTACCTGGCTGATGTTATTAAATCAGTTATTGACAATCTTGTTGATGTTCGATTTATGTACGTTTATTTCTACACAGAACGTCTCATTCTTCATTCTGTTGCGTTACTTAGCTATTGGAAATACGTGATAGATCGCTTGGTAATATCACGTAACCAGCTATAGTATATACATGGGAATAAGTTTTCAATTTGTTAACACCCTAACATCGAAACCAAGCAATAACTCTTAACCTCGTTTATATAAGGAGCTGCATTATGAGCGAATAGCACGGAGAATAAATGTTACCGAAGCTTATTTTATTAACTTTGGAAGATTGAACCATTAAACGTGACTGCAAGATCCACTATCCATCAAATATACTCGATATGTCATAGATAACAGCTAAATCCCTTTCGGAATGATTTCAATCTTTGGCACGATGCTGGCAATTTTAAAAGAATTGATAAGTTGATTACATCGACCCCAGTTTTCAACCGATAATTATCATAACGACCTCAATGGATAAAAGATAAAGTCGACTTTGGCAGAATTTCAACCCAGCACATAAAGGGCAGTGTTAAATTCCGCCAACGATCCTTCCAGTCGACATTTTAAGAATCTCTTTTAAAATATATCCTACCGTCATTATAAAACATGAAAGGAAACTTTAACACTCTAGTCCCATATAATCAAAGGTTGACAGCTAGAACCAAAAACACTATGACCCTAGCTCTGCCAGATCAAGACTGACCTGGGACAAGGAACAAGAATCCTAGAAGAATAAAATACAAAATCGTTCATTTCCAAAAGTGGAACATTGCGCTAAAGATAGGAGGACATTTTTATTTATTTGTCGCTTAATGAGACTTCGCTATACATGACCTCTACTTATACGTCTTAAACTGATTGCAATAGTTAACTACATTTTTTTGTTTTGCATTACCCTTAACACACGTCATTATCAAACTTTATGAAGCCAGATTTACACACCTTTCACACACTTCGAACACAGGACTCTTTTTTTCATAGTATTTTTACAATTTCTAATTGCACCGTTTTCCAAGATTATTTTCTTTGAAACAATACGCTTCAAGATTTTCACTTCATCCTCCATTCTGTTCATGACCGCAGCCACCAGCCATGCTTCCTTAATCTCGTGGGGCACTCTGCCAATTCTTATTCTGGCGACGCGTTTGCCACAGTAATTCGGCAGAGGTACCCATTCCTGTGTCCTTATCGGCACAGTGGAGTGATTTATTGCGTCCTCTTAGTTGCCAAACCTTACCTCCACTGTGCCGTAATTCCTCCCACGCGTATAAAATGCGGTAAGCCTCTTTACGTCCTCGAGGCCCTACTCTATTACCTCTATTGGGGCAACCTCTATCTTTTTATCCGACGTGGATAGCGTCCTGTATACCTGCCCTCTTCGCCACATTGTTGGTCAATTCTTCCGGTGGAGCAAGCCTCAAACTGACTCCTTCCCTTTCTATCAATTTACTGCCTTCCTTCCACTTTCTGGGCTCTATCTTAATTTCTCGTACTTCCAGGGCGTTGGTAGATACTCCTTTAATTGTGGCTGATGCGTAAGTTCCAGCTGGTTCATGTTTCCTCTCTCCTCTCTTCTCCACTTCACCCATAGTTGGGGAAGAAAATAAATACAAAAACAGGCAAAAACAGCAAGAGTAATTTAACCATTCAACAGATGGTACAGGAGTGGCTGTGTGGTAAGCAGCTTGCTTACTAGCCACATGGTTCCGGGTTCAGTCTCACTGCATGGCACCTTGGGCAAGTGTCTTCTAATATAGCCTCAGGCCGACCGAAGCCTTGTGAGTGGATTTGGTTTACGGAAACTGAAAGAAGCCCGTCGTATATATATATATATATATATATATATATATGTGTGTGTGTGTGTGTGTGTGTGTGTGTGTGTGTGTGTATGTTTGTGTATCTGTGTTTGTTCCCCCAACATCGCTTGACAACCGATGCTGGTGTGTTTACGTCCCCGTAACTTAGCGGTTCGGCAAAAACGGCCGATAGAATAAGTACTAGGCTTACAAAGAATAAACCCTGGGGTCGATTTGCTTGACTAAAAGCGGTGCTCCAGCATGGCTGCAGTCAAATGACTGAAACAAATAAAAGAAATAGAAGAAAAAAAGATCATTGGTTCACCCGCTCGGGGAGACCTTCAACAAATATATAACAATGCGACTCACGTCTAACCAGGGTCAAAAATTATTTAAAAAAACAACAAAAACACCTCGCTGACTGACCCTGCATGCTGTCTGTCCACTATTTATCAGTAAGGACTTCAATGGAGGTTTTAACTGTTTAAGAAGTCATTCATATTATGTCATCACCTTAGTTATACTGGTTTATGATGAAGTTTATACATGTATGTATATATATATATATATGTGTGTGTGTGTGTGTGTGTGTGTGTGTGTGTGTGTGGAGGCGCAATGGCCTAGTGGTTAGGGCAGCGGACTCGCGGTCGCAGGTTCGCGGTTTCGATTCCCAGACCGGGCCTTGTCAGTGTTTTTTGAGCGAAAACACCTAAAAGCTCCACGACGCTCCGGCAGGGGATGGTGGTGATCCCTGCTGTACTCTTTCACCACTCTTTCTCCCACTCTTCTGTCGACCTGCTTGCTTAGCCAGCGGGGTGGCGTCATTCGAAGGCTAAAACAATGCGAACGCATTGTGACCAGCGATGTGTAACTACATCTGATGGTCTGGTCGGTCACGTGATCACGTGATATATATATATATATATATATATATATGTGTGTGTGTGTGTGTGTGTGTGTATGGGGGTATGTATGTGTGTATGTATCTATGTATGTATTTAAGCAACTAAAACGAGAGGTAAACGGCAAGAATGATTTTTACACTTTCGTAAAGAGCACAGATGTTCAAAATCCACTAGCAATTCGTGGTAGATTAGGAAACTGCTGTAATATTGCTTGCGTGTGTGTGTCATACGATATGAATTTAAGGCCAACGAAGATTGCGAGTCCCACACATTTCCTTAATAGCTGGGTATTACCTATTCATATTACATTAAATTTCACCGTCACAAAGACCATCAGATAATGTGCATTAGTTTCTATTTAATATTTAATATAGATATAAAAAACAAACATTATATCATTTATCATTCATTCGTTATATTACGAATTTTTAACCGTTGGATATCTAATAAATTTGTGTTCAGTACGTTCGACAGTGCATATAGAGTATATGTGGATGTTTAGAATAATCCATTTCTCTTATAGCTCCGTCTCATTTCACATTAATAATATCTGCATAGATTACTTCGGTTTAACAACAAGTCAATTTAAAAGTGGATATTATCAGCATGATTCTTCCTTTGAAATATTACAAAGCTGTTTCAGTTCTAGCCGAGTGCAATTATCTGGAGAAGGCTTTGATGTGGTTTTTGCTTGCATATTTTTGAAATAATAATAATAATTTAATTATTAGATTGGATTTTTCAGGCGTACTATTTTATCTTAAACTACCTCATTTTGTAATTCATATTCTCTTGAGAAACTCAATTTAAAAAAGAATACAAAAGCTTTTAATAAGCCTATTGAATTATTTCTTTATGTTCGAATAGACCATACTTTCTGCACAGTAATATGATAACTCACTAAGCATACGGTTAAATACCGATAGATTATGGCACTTACTTTTATCATTATTTAATGTGCTTTGTATGCAGCAATAGGTTTAGAGATCTCTCCTTAAATATATAACTTCTAGTTCATTCTGGATTATTCCTTGCAGAGACACATATGAATTACGTTTAATTCTATTCGTATAAAGGCCAATTTAAACAAACCCACAATGGCATATCTTTAATAAATTGCACATTAATTATCATTATGCCATTTAAACACACATACACACACACAGATATATACACATCCGCCGTAAGTCGATACAACGCCTTTGGCACATCAGCTTATTCGTCACTAATGAATTAAATCTGATTTTTCACATGATATATCTCAGCATGAAAAGGTAAGAATCATAGACCTAAATAACAAGGACGTTATGTTGGCGAAACTTTGAAGTTAGCCTGTGAATATGATGCTTAACGCATATGTATGTATGCGTGTATACGTATATTTAAGTAATTTAACTGATATAAAGACATATTATATGGTAAGATTTCAACAAGTAGAGAAGCACTCGACGATCAGCTTAAGAGGTAAACATAATCCTAAAATAAAACCCGCAAATCTCGTTCATATAATAATATAAAGTAATATATATATATATATATAAATATTCTATAATTATAAACAATTATAATCAATGGTCAGCTAATTGCTTTGCCACGCACCGGATTTAAAGTTAAAATGATTTTCTGCTACCATAAAGATCTACCAGACAGTAACACACTTTTAGTAGGCAAAAAGAAAAAATAACGAATCCACACGACTCAGATTAGCTACATACGCGTTGCGAGATTAAAGTAAAACTATATTTACTGACTTATTTCTCATCTTCAGTGCAGCATTTCCAAATATAAATTTGAGAGTGTTAGGATTGAATACGTACGCGATCAAGCGTCATCGCATAACCGATATTCAACCAACATTTCCCAAAATATACAGCCGAATGTGAACACGCATCTATCCTCAATACCCACGTGGTGTTACGTGTAATCCCGCAGAAATTGCAGTTTTCGCTCAGGGAGTAAATTATATTTCAATTATATATATATATTATTCACAATTTTACAAACGAAAGACAGAAATATATATGTCACTAAAGCGACTAAGGGCATTAGTAGAAATGTAGAAATAATAGTCAAACAACACATAGCCACAAGCAGCACTTATCTTAATGACTGACAAGAGAGGCAATCTCCCTCAGCATGCAGACATAACCAGATCACTAGTGAATTCGCAATGTCTAATGCTCATCAGTGACTCTCACCCGGCTCCAAATATTATGTTTTCAAGAATGAAAATTGTAGAAAAGAAAAAAGTTTTTGAACGTTTTATAAATACAAGGAATAATTTTATTCATCACAGTATGCACCCATATTGTCAATACACTTTTGCCATTTCAGTGGTAACTTGTCCGGTCCGGAACTGTAAAAGCCTGGCAGTCTAGAGTCAATAAAATCTTAGAAGGCCTGCTTTACAGCATCGCCGGAATTAAATGTTCTTCCAATCAAAAAGTTATCCAAATTCTAGAAGAAGTGGTAGTCAGTGGGGGGCACGAACAGGTGAGTATGGTGGATGATGGAGAACTTCCAATTTCAACGCCTGTAGTTTCGCCAATGTCATTTTTGCGATATGTGGCCCGGCGTTGTTTTGCAATAAAATAGAAGTGGATCTGTTGACTTATCTAGGCTGATTTTTTTTTTGTTTGTTTCTGCTTTCTTTGGTCCAGTTGGCTGCAGTATACTTCAGCTGTGATTGATGAGCTAGGTTTAATGAAATCATAATGGACCACACTTTCGCCAGACCAAAAAATAAAGATTGCCAAAATATATTAATGGCGAAAAATGAGCAGCTGTCATAATATACCATATACCTTAATACAAATTTCATACTTGACGACCTAATATATATATTTCGACTCCACTCCTTTATATTTTATTATTGCGCAGCTACGACATTAATTCTGGTTTTTACGGTCAAAGAGGACGAAGATCTTGGTTACTTTTTCTTACTTTTACTTTCTTTCTTCTCGTTCCACTTTCTGCATCAATAATCTTCTAGTTTTTTCTTCCTCATTATTTTTTTCTTGAAACTTTCTCGTAGTCCAGTGTCTTGTGTTTTTTTCACTTTTTAACATCTAACGTTAAGATCTGAGTTTGAAAGATTGCTTTGAAGTACATGCCATGTAATATAAATCTTTCAATTTAATATGTCTTAAAGCATGAAATCATTTGTAGCTCCTTTGTAATTGTGTATATTAAATATGCGTGTGAATGTATGTATACATATATATATATATATATATATATGCGTGTGTAATACTGGGGTCGATATAATCGACTTAATCCCTTTGTCTGTCCTTGTTCGTCCTCTCTGTGTTTATCCCCTTGTGGGTAGTAAAGAAATAGGTATTTCGTCTGCCGTTACGTTCTGAGTTCAAATTCCGCGACTTTGCCTTTCATCCTTTCGGGGTCGAATAAATAAGTACCAGTTACGCAATGGAGTCGATATAATCGACTTAATCCCTTTGTCTGTTTTTGTTTGTCCTCTCTGTGTTTAGCCCCTTGTGGGCAGTAAAGAAATAGGTATTTCGTCTGTCTCTACGTTCTGAGTTCAAATTCCGCCTAGGTCGACTTTGCTCTTTATCCTTTCGGGGTTGATAAATTAAGTACCAATTACGCACTGGAGTCTATCTAATCGACTGGCCCCCTCCCTCAAAATTTCGGGCTTTGTGTCTAGAGTAGAGAAGAATCGTTCGCGCAACGAAAATATACTTAACGAGCAGTACTTCTTCCGACTTTACGTTGTGTGTTCAAATGCCACCCGGGTCGACTCATCCTTTCGGGAAGGATAAAATACGTACCAGTTGAGGATTGGAGTCGATGTAATTAACCTCCACTTTGCCTGAAATTGTTGACTTTCTGTCAAAATTTAAAATAAATGTAGATACATAGATAAACATGCATTTATGCATGTATGTATGTTTTGAAAGCAACAGCGTTCTAGGAAACTTGAAATGTATTGTAAAATTTATCAGGAGTGTGATTGTCAAGTGAGAGTTTACTAAGGATAGAAAACATGTTAGAAATAAATATACGATCTTGTTAAAGTTACATTGTGTATAGTCTAGTTCTATTTTCATTCGTTTCGCTAAAATTCATGAACCAGCACTACTAAAACGTTTTCACAGAATTTTTAAATATTCATAGGTTCTTTAAGAAACACAAAGTTCTCTTTCCTTTTCTTATCCCAATTATACATAAAATATGTAGATCGGATTTTACCAACAATTTTCAAGTTAATTTGCAGTTCACTAAGACAGCAAATTCCAGCCTTGTTTATCAGTTAATAGTAAGGTTAAGATATTTTCCATTTCGATTTTATCAATAGTTACGTTAAAGTTGATACAAATTCCAAACGTAACCAAGGAGTGTGATAAAGCAATTTACAATGTTTTGTACTCGACAGGTTTTTGCTGTGTGTGCTATTCTAGAAAGTTGCTAAAGGGGAAAAGCTTATCTTGGCGCCATATCTTAATGATAGATTTTGTTGTTGCTTTTCACAGTGTATTGGTATCGAATCGATCCGTACACCTGAGTCTTTTTAACGTTTT
The DNA here is from genome assembly GCF_006345805.1 of Octopus sinensis. Classification (NCBI taxonomy): domain Eukaryota; kingdom Metazoa; phylum Mollusca; class Cephalopoda; order Octopoda; family Octopodidae; genus Octopus; species Octopus sinensis. Next base: position 11,394,260 of record NC_043001.1, on the reverse strand, counting down.
TAGTGAAAATAGTCAAATATTGATTGATCATATCAAGTTCGTTAATAGTCAACAGATAACGCTGTTTCAGCACAGCTGAAAATTGGGGAAAAAAACTTTGATCATCATTTCTCAAGTTGGGTTCAGCATAAAAAGCCTATGGGAATGTATTATCAGTGGGGAGGGGGAAATTTATTATTAGGTGACCGACTTCATAATCAGAGGGGTGTAAATATATTAGCAGGAGGCGTGTCAGTTCATTATCGGGAAGTATGAGAATATATTATCAGGTGTGTGAATTTATGATCTGGGGGTATGTGAATTCATTAAACATTATTAGGGGGCGTACGAATTCATTATCAAGTGTGTGAATACATTATCGGAAGTCTGTGAATCCATCATTCATGATCAATTTATTATTAGATGTATGAATTCATTATTAGGGAGTTTGGGAATTTAGCTGAAAGTAAACTTCGTTGGTTCAAAATTTGAGCATCTAAATCTATGTATTAGACAAGACAGGAATCAAGACTTATTTATATCCTAAAATGTTTGATACTCCGAGATCAATTTCAAGTTCCTGATGAAGAGTCTCTATTTTAAGAGAATTCAAAGGTTTTATAATACGTATTTACACTTATTATACACTTGGTTTAGTAAACCTATGATGGAAGCACTCCGTCGGTTACGACGACGAGGGTTCCGGTTGATCCGAATCAACGGAACAGCCTGCTCGTGAAATTAACGTGTAAGTGGCTGAGCACTCCACATACACGTGTACCCTGAACGTAGTTCACGGGGATATTCAGCGTGACACAGAGAGTGACAAGGCCGGCCCTTTGAAGTAAGATGGAGAGAAAGTTGTGGTGAAAGAGTACAGCAGGGATCACCACTATCCCTGCCGGAGTCTCGTGGAGCTTTAGGTGTTTTCGCTCAATAAACACTCACAACGCCCGGTCTGGGAATCGAAACCACGATCCTACGACCGCGAGTCCGCTGCCCTAACCATTGCGCCTCCTTTAGTAAACCAAGCCATTATAATACCAATAAATGACTAACAAACTCTTAAGAAAATCATGTGAACATTACTCATGCAAAAGATAGAGGAGCTACCGTAGGCACTTAAGTATAAGTGTGGTATTTATCAGACTTGATGTTTTTTATTTCTTTATTGCCCACAAGGGGCTAAACATAGAGGGGACAAACAAGGACAGACAAACGGATTAAGTTGATTACATCGACCCCAGTACGCAACTGGTACTTAATTTATCGACCCCGAAAGGATGAAAGGCAAAGTCGATCACGGTGGAATTTGAACTCAGAACGTAACGGCAGACGAAATACCTATTTCTTTACTACCCACAAGGGGCTAAACACAGAGGGGACAAACAAGAACAGACAAACGGATTAAGTCGATTATATCGGCCCCAGTGCGTAAGTGGTACTTTATTTATCGACCCCGAAAGGATGAAAGGCAAAGTCGACCTCGGCGGATTTTGAACTCAGAACGTAACGGCAGAAGAAATACAGCTACGCATTTCGCCCGGCGTGCTAACGTTTCTGCCAGCTCACAGATTTGATGTTTCTCTCCCTTCCTTTTTCTCTTTCTCTCTCTTTCTCTCTCTCTCTCTCTCTCTCTCCGATCAAATATAAACTTGAAAACCGGAAGGGATAACACTGGAGGTTCTCAAAGAAAGCAAAACATGATGTGACATCAATACTCCAGAAAATACTTTTGGATTTTCTCACGAAGAATCGTGATGACGATATGATCTACAGACCTTAAACTTGCACTGGCAGGAGTATATTTTACAGACTTGAGATTCTCCAAGAAATTTTGGACGAAACCCTGCTACATTGAAGCACGAAGATGATTATTTTGTAGCTCATGCAAAAACAACACCTCAAAATTGAGTCGGAATTAGTCAGAGCAATGAGTGGCTTTAATTCAAGATGTTAAAGAATTTGGACATCTTCTGTAGCAGCTTGCTGGCCACTTCTTAATTTGTCTTCTAACAGTATTTAACCAAACTTCTAAGCTGTTTTTTACAGCTATTCAGCCTTCGAGTTCCTTTATTTTCAGTAAAATTCCAATTCACTCTGCGCTTCAAAGTTTGTTTATAAAAATGTTCTCACATTCCAGAATCTATCATTCGGCGTTAATAAAGGCGCCAACTGTAGTGATGGGTTGTTTGGCTTAATGGTGCAGTTCGCTCAGTCGGAATTTGAAAGGAACGGGGTTCGATTATCTGTAATGGCTAGCTAGTCACTCCTTCCGCTCACCAAGAGTATTTACGTAATCTTCTAACCTGTTTTCACATCTCGTCTGCGTTCGAAGTTACCTTTATTTTCTGCTAAATTTTAAACAGAATGAACGACTTCAGTTTGTTCTCCAAGTAACTGAAACAAATCAACAATTTCACTCTAAGTAGTTTTTAGCCTTTTAAGTGTTCATGGAAACCATTATCGATGCTTAAGAAATTAATTCTTTTAGTCGCCCTAAGAAAAAACCGTTTTCATATAAAATTAATTTTATTACTTAGATAATTTCTAAATTTAATTTTCCTTGAAACCTTAGTAAAATTATTAAAATAAAAATGACTATTGAGCACAAAAGATAATCTTTTAATGCCTCGATTAGTGAAATTAAGTAAACATTTTGCTTGAAAAGACAGAGCAATTTCACGTCTTGACTGCGAGTGATGATGGCGAAGGATTAATTCTCACTTTGTTTTGTTTGATTGTAAGCTGTTATTTTTATTTTTCTATTTGTAAAGAAAATTAGCTTGAGCTTTATATATTTTACTGAGGATCTATATTCCATAATACACGAGCCTTTTAATTTTTTGCTTCGGTCATTTGATTGCGGCCATACTGGAGCACCGCCCTTTAAGATGTTTTAGCCGAATGAATCGATGCACGTACTTAATTTTTTTTTCCCTAAACCTGGTATTTATTATATTGATCTCTTTTATCGAACCGCTATTTTATAGAGACGTAAATACACCAACACCGGTTATCAGTCGATAGTGCGGGACAAACACGGACACAAACACATACGCACACACACACACGCACAAACACAAACACACACACACACACACATATATATATCTATCTATCTATCTATATATATATATATATATATATATATTTATATAGTTAATCCAAACATGAACAAAGGTAAAACACAACAACGCGAGGACGTGGAACAAGTATAGTGTTATTGGACACTCAGAAAAGGAAAGAAAGAAGGGGGATTTAACGTTTCGAGCGGAGCTCTTCGTCAGAAACATAGGGAAAGGAAAGGTCCAAGGAAGGGAAGACGGAGAAATAAAATCGTCAACGATACACACGTGGTCACTTATTGAAAAATGAAAATGTGTATATATATATATAATGTGGTGTGTGCGTTTGTCCGAAGGGCTTCTTTCAGTTTCCGTCTACCAAACCTTCTCACAAGGCTTCAGTCTGCCCGATGCTATTACAAAAGACGCTTGCTCAAGATGCTACTCAGTGGGATTGAACCCAGAACTATGTGGTTGGGAAGCAAACTTCTTACCTCACAGCTACAACTGCATGTTTTAGTAAGTTTAAATAAATCAAACGATTAAAAACATAACAACGTGTGTTAAAATCGTTTGTTAATGCTTCGGGCGTATTTAAAAATAACGAATTTTGCATAAAATTTGAGAGTTTTGAATGACCTTTAAATGTCACTGGATTTAAATAAAATTCCACATCGGTGACTTTCTTGGAGCGTTCACGCTTTCTGCGTTAGATATGCTTGTGCATGCAAGCACACACAAATACATGCACACATATGTGTATGTATGTGTATATATACACACATATGTATAATCAATATATATAATACGCTAATTTGTACATAAAATTTTTTTTGTGAGTAACACTTAACCATTTGATGTAACAAAAATCGACCGACGACGGCGGGAAGAGAAAAATATCATATACGCACACTGATGCACGCAGACTAAGGCAAGCATATATGTGTGTGTGTGCGTGTGTATAAATATATGTTTGTGCATTTATTATGTTAATTTACATATGTGGCGCAGGAGTGGCTGTGTGGTGAGTAGCTTGTTTACCAACCACACGGTTCCGGGTTCAGTCCCACTGCGTGGCACCTTGGGCAAGTGTCTTCTACTATAGCCTCGGGCCGACCAAAGCCTTGTGAGTGGATTTGGTAGACGGAAACTGAAAGAAGCCCGTCGTATATATGTATACATATATATGCGTGTGTGTGTTTGTGTGTCTGTGTTTGTTCCCCTAACATTGCTTGACAACCGATGCTGGTGTGTTTATGTCCCCGTTACTTAGCGGTTCGGCAAAAGAGACCGATAGAATAAGTACTGGGCTTACAAAAGAATAAGTCCAGGGGTCGAGTTGCTCGATTAAAGGCGGTGCTCCAGCATGGCCGCAGTCATATGACTGAAACAAGTAAAAGAGTAAAAGAGTAAGTGTATGTGCGTGTGTGTATGTGTGTGAGTGTGTGTGTGTTGCAGTCAAGACCAGGATATGTAGTGTAATGATAATCTTCCAAAGTTTTAATCCAATATGGAGATCGAAGACCAGCCGTAAGAAGATAAATCTGCAGCTACACTCATCCATTGTTATACAGACAGACATCTACGCCTGTGAAACCTGAAAGAAGACGGTGGAGATCTCTCAGTTGCTGGTCGTGTTCCATCGACGATGACTACGTTCAATCCTGGTGGTCTCCTTCCGCGATAGTGAGACAAAAACGTGAAGAGAAGATCTAACGCGTAAAGTTAGCAGAACATAGTGATTAAGCGGCGAATATGGCGGATGCTTTAATTAGCGTCGCGCTGAGGTGGACGCCAGATGGAAAAGGCTAAGAGAAAGATGAAGGAAGCTGCGGGAGTATAAGCATCAAGAGGACATGATAGCAATGGAAGTCAGCCCGAGAGGAACCAGAAAGAGGGCAAAAAATCGGGAAGTTTAGAGAAGGCTTGTTACTGGTTTTGTTGATAGTTCGGAAGGATCTAAGAGCTTTGTGTGTTTGTGTATGTATGTATGTATGTATGTATGTATGTATGTATGTGTGTGTATGTGTGTGTGTCTGTACCTCTCTGTACACATAAAATTACGTCACTAGTGATAAAGTTTTCCCTTCGCTTTTAGTGTAATATTTACGCTGGGACAAGGTGAACACCTATTTGCGCTGGGACAAGGT
>NC_043001.1:11379063-11384063 GCF_006345805.1 Octopus sinensis | reverse complement strand
TATGACAGGCTCCTTCCAGTTTCCGCCTACCAAATCCACTCACGCACAAGGCTTTGTTTGACCCGAGGCTGTAGTAGAAGGCACTTGCCCAAGGAGCCATACAATGGGTCTAAGCCCAGAACCATTTCCCTTCGTCAGTACTGGACATCTGCCTGCCAGACGTGACAGTTGAACGTCCTAGCTCGCAACATATAGAAATGCAGACGATATCCAGCCGTTGATCTTTCAACAAGGTAAGTAGCTAGTTCTGAAATCTCTGTAACATGCAAGTTGTACCAATTCTGAAAACTGGTAGTAACAATACTGAAAACGATAGTAGAGTAGTATCTGTACAGCCATGTTGAAGTGGCATCATACATATATTTTCAGTGTTGCTATTACTTACATCTCTTACAGACATTTTAGAACTAGCTATTTTGCTTCTATATATATATATATGTTTGTATGTATGTATGTATATGTATATATATATATATGTGTGTGTGTATGGATGGATGGATGGATGAATTTGGTAGACGAAAATTGAAAGAAACCCGTCGTATATATATATGATGTGTGTGTGTGTGTGTGTGTGTGTGTGTGTGTGTGTATGCTTGTGTGTCTGTGCTTGTCTCCCCAACATCGCTTGCCAACCGATGCTGATGTGTTTACATCCCCGTAACTTCGCCACCATATATGTATGTATGTATGTATGTATGTATGTATGTATGTATGTATGTATGCATGTATGTATGTATGTATGTATGTATGTATGTATGTGTCTGTGTACATTTATATATACGTAAATATATATATATATATATATATATATATTAGTATGTAGGTATGTGCGTATGCATATGTGTTTGTATGGTGTTGCAGTAAAAATCTAATACATCTAATTCCATCTCAACTTCGAAAAGGCTATGAAAAAACAGGAGCACTTACACGTGTGTGTGTAACGGGGTGAGCGGGTATTAGAAGTTAATTGAAGAGGATCTGAAATACAGAGTTGCTTGAAATAAAATTATTTTGAAATAAAAAGCGAAAGCTACTTTTAAGAGATGTTGGTACATAATGTGCTAAGCGAAAAAACAGCGGTTCAGAAAACTTGTAATATGATAATGAGCAAAACAAACCAAAAAAAAATAATATAGCGTGTGATCTTTGGAGTCAATTACAAAGATATAAAAAAATAAAAATGATACGACAAGAATAGATATAATCTTAGATTTTGTAACGAATGTAAGATTCTCTCTGGAAAAAAATTTCTTAAAAATATATAAATAGTTTCTAAGTGAGTGGAATAAAAGACAGATAATATAAGAAATGAGAAATAATACCCAGATATTTTGGTTGATATTAACTGCATTATAATTAAGCAGGTGCGAAGATTGTGTTAGATCTTTGCCAGAAATGAATCCATTTAAGTTATAGACTGCAATTTAAGATAATAAATATATAATTATTACCTGTATCTTTGAAGTAGCTCGGATGACGTAAGAAGTGTGAATAACTTGTTTACGGAAATATTGTTTGACGGATAAGATGTTGGAGGCAATCCTTCTAAATGTAAAACATGTTTAAAAGTCAATATATATTTACACACTGAGGAGACTTCATGTACACTACAGTGGGCTCTCAATGTATTATATAGATAATTTTAATTTCTATACACCGAGTCAGTTTTGTCAAGAATTATCTCCATTTCGTCTTCACAAATGAAACATAATGCTTATAATTTCGGAGATGCAGTTGCCAGGCAAGTGAATTTCTCTGAGGCTGTGAAATGAAATTAAAGCAATTACCGTGTAGAAGACATATATTAGCCGTTCAAAAATGCACGGTAACTGTTAACTTCTCTTAAACATTTATTACATGGTTGTCAAAATTCTGGTCGCACCGTCTGAGACAATATGGTAAAAGCGCATCCCTGAACCGGATTTGCGTGCTTATCAAAGACTTCTATGTGCCTTCCACGCTGTGATCTTCATAATTTTTACACATTAACATCTTTAAGATTTTCCAAGTACTTTTCAGTTAAACAGTCTTGTTTATTTCATGCCCCTGACGAGAGAGAACTTCTCTACATATTTATCTTGATACTAGCAGTGTCGCCCGGCGTTGCTCGGGTTTGTTTCGACCCTTTAGAACTGGAATTTTTAAAAACTAAAACTTTTGCATTATGTAGCTTGTTATTCTCTTTAAGTGAACATTTTTCTGGTTGAAATACACCGAAAAATGGCGACACGGCAGTTAACAAATCGTAAAAAATAGGGATTTTCATAGAAAAAAAAAGCACCTTTTTTATGTAAATAATTTTTGGTATTAACACGGTCCGCTTTGAATTTTATCTGCTACAGAAGAAAGGGCAAGCCTTCTTCTATCATACTCTCAATTTTGGTCAACTTGCACCGCAGGGTCTCGGAGGAGATAGTGTTAGTTGAAGGCTATCAAACCTGCCATACACAGACAACTTCAGCTTTATATATAAGACTAGCAGTATCGCCCGGCGTTACTCGGCTTGTAGGGGAAATAACTATATAAGCATTTTTAGAGATGTAAAGTATAATAGCCATCTCAATATGGCTAACCACAAAGGGGGGGGGTTACTGTAGCTTTTTACGTTCTGAAATTTAATAATAAATTTTAGAGAGTACTTCCCTTATATATGCCAAAAATGCATTAAAAATGGGAAAAAAATGATGGTAATTTTTTTTTAAATCGTAGACTCATCGTAGACGCGCGCTAATACCCAGAAGGGCTCGATATGAATCCGACTATAAGATACCGGTTTTGGTTAAACTGCACCGCAAAATGTGGGAGTAGTTAGGAATCTAAATCGTAGGAGACAGACAGCACACAACTTCACTTTTATATATAAAGATTATCGCCCACTCGTTCAGTCCATCTTTCCTTCTCCTGACATCGAACAGCTACAGCGTAGAAGTAATGTCGACCATATCACAAATAATCGGATTTGTCTTAGGTCGCTTACAAAGTTCATAGACCTTGCCTTATTTTCCAGATACATCTTATAGTAACCATACTGAAATTTAAGTTGGCAACAGTACTTCAGATATCTTCCTCTTTCTGAGACCGTTTCACAACCTAAAAGTATCCTACATAGCTTTGTCGATTTTCAAAAGTTATCGCTGATTATGTCTGCATACAATAAGAATTTTAAGAATATCTGTAGATGATCCGTTTTATACCTTAATATGTTTTGTAGAAAATTTCTACACATCATATCTGTCCGTATGTTGAAATAATATTTTCTGTTACATGTAAACGCGCATATTTACCAACGAAATTTTATGTAATGTGGTGCTAGATCAACTTCTTAAGTTCTAACAACTCCAACCAAATACATTGGGGGCTAATCATTCTTTTTCTTTATATATATACATATGTGTGTGTGTGTGTGTGTGTGTGTGTGTGTGTGTGTGTGTGTGTGTGTGTATGTATGTATGTAGTATGAATGTATGTATTTATATATATATTGTGTGTGTGTGTGTGATAATTGGTTGGTTGTCATAATAATAAAACTCGGAGTTTCGGATGCTGGGCCGACGTCTGCTCCGGCATCACATCAGATATTAAGAAAAACAAAAACGCTTGTTTCCCCTAATAACTAATGAGATGCCGGAGCAGACTTCAGCCCCAGCATCCGAAATAATATAAAGTTCTCAAATCAATTAGTAACATCTTAGGGAAGGTAAATATACAGATAAAGATGTAGATATGAATTTCAGGAAATAAGGTAGTATTGTTAGGATGCCAACCAGACCAAAATTAAGTGTGAACTTAATTTTGGTCTGGTTGGCATCCTAACAATACTACCTTATGTTCTGAAATTCATATCTACATCTTTATCTGTATATTTACCTTCCCTAAGATGTTACTAATTGATTGAGAACTTTATATTATTGGAAAACCTACCTAAATTAGCTGAAGATTACTCGACATAGTATATATGCTGTAATATTTACAGCTTTTAATAAAAATGTTATAGTATGAAACAATTGTACTAAATTACCGGATCCATTCTTGTTGCTTATTTTGATTATATATATATATATTATATATTATATATATAATATATCAAAGTAACTTTCCGAACTGTGGTTAAGGGGATATATAATTCTAGCGGGTCCCGTGCTCGCTCTTATCGGCTTAGCAATGCTGGCTAGCCTCAATGAATGTTGTTGAACTCCAGTTAGTTGAATTTACTACAATGATAAATCCTCACTTTGATAAATCCAAATGTCTTTCTAAAAACTGTATAGTATCGGTAGATACACTGCGGGTGTTTGTATGTGTGTGTGTGTGTGTGTGTGTGTGTGTGTGTGTGTGTGTGTGTGTGTGTGTGTGACTCCGGAACGTATTAATCCTTTCTACTAGAGGCAGAAGACCTGAAATTTTGAGGTACGGGACCAGCTGATTATATCAACTGCAGTATTTCACTAGTACTTTATTTATCGATCCCAACATGATGAAAGGCAAAGTCAACCCCGGATGAATTTGAACTCAGAACGGTAAAGATGGAGAAACGTATTAATAACTAATATGCGAATCATCGTTCCAGATCTCGCTGTACACATAGCAAATAATGTTATTAATTTTATATTGGTCAGCTAAAATTATAAACAAAGTTAGTGGCTTGTTTGGGTTTAAAGGCCCGCGTACTTTTAACTGATGAGACACAACATGTCAAGACACACTGTAATTATATATATATATATATATATATTTCTTTACTACCCACAAGGGCCAAACACAGAGGGTACAAACAAGGACAGACAAACGGATTAAGTCGATTATATCGACCCCAGTGCGTAACTGGTACTTATTTAATCGACCCCGAAAGGATGACAGGCAAAGTCGACCTCGGCGGAATTTGAACTCAGAACGTAACGGCAGACGAAATACGGCTACGCATTTCGCCCCGCGTGCTAACGTTTCTGGCAGCTCGCCGCCTTTTTACACCAGTATTATATATATATATATATAATACAGGT
>NC_043001.1:11366563-11374063 GCF_006345805.1 Octopus sinensis | reverse complement strand
ATGTATATGTATGTATGTATGTATGTATGTATGTATGTATGCATGTATGTATGCATCTACGTATGTATGTATGTATGTATGTATGTATGTATCTACGTATGTATGTATGTATATGTATGTATGTATATGAATGTATGTATGTATGTATGTAGTATGTATGTATCTTTTGGAGATTAACTTGTCTGGCAAGTGATTTGCTCTCAGACATGGAACTGAAACTCATATAATTAAACAGCGGAGGACACACATTATCCGTTCCAAACAAACAAAACTAGTTGACTGCAATTAAACATTTGGTGTCAAAATTTTTACTCGATCGCTAATATGTCTTCTGCACGGAAATCTTATACGCAAACGTTCACACGCACAAGCATATATGTGTATATGTGTGTGTACACATTTATATGTATACAAACAAACATACATGTGTGTGTGTGTGTGTCCATACACACACACACACACACACAACACACACAATATATATATATATATATATTATATATATATATATACAAATATACACGTATGTGTGTGTATACATACACATTTTTTATATATATATATATATATATAATTTTATATATATATAATATATAATAATTAAATTATATATATATATACAAGCAAATATACACGTATGCATTTGTATACATACACACACACACACACAATATACATATATATATATATATACAAGTAAATATACACGTATGCATGTGTATACATACACATTTATATATATATACAAACAAATATGTGTGTGTATAAATAAAACTTTTATATGTATACAAACAAGGATGCATGTGTGTATGTTTACATACACATTTATATATATATATACAAGCAAGCATACACTGTGTGTGTAAACGTAGACATTTATATACATACAAGCAAACATGTCTGTGTATACACATTTAAATGTATACAAACATACACGTATGTGTTTGTATACATACACATATGTATATATATATACAAACAAACGTGTGTGTGTGTGTGTCTGTGTGTCTGTGTGTCTGTGTGTCTGTGTGTGTGTGTGTGTGTGTGTGTGTGTGTGTGTTCACATATGTAGACATTCAGTCAATAGGTTTCCTTCTTCGGTGGCATCTTTTGAAATTAGCCAAGTCAAACTATTTGGAATGTTGATTGCTAAAATGAAAATTTAACTATTATTAAATTATCCAAGACATTGGAATTTAAATAAGAATCAGTTATAAAGTTTCATTAATTTTAAATTTTTCTCCAGTATTATCATTTTGTTTTTTTTTTGTCTGGCATTTCAATGCAGCTCTACTTTTTTGCGTCATAACACTGTTTTTTTTTTCTTTATTATTTTTTTTTATTTTGTTTCATATGTAACACTTGCTTCTGAATGTTATACGAGGTGTAGTCAAACATTATCCGACCTTCATTTTGTGGCACAAAATAACAATACGTTAGAAAAATCCTTATGGGTATTATATGGCCATAACGTGACTCGTTAAAGGCGGCGAGCTGGCAGAAACGTTAGCACGCCGGGCGAAATGCGTAGCCGTATTTCGTCTGCCGTTACGTTCTGAGTTCAAATTCGCCGAGGTCGACTTTGCCTTTCATCCTTTCGGGGTCGATAATTAAGTACCAGTTACGCCACTGGGGTCGATATAATCGACTAATCCGTGTGTCTGTCTTGTTTGTCCTCTCTGTGTTTAGCCCCTGTGGGTAGTAAAGAAATAGGTATTTCGACTGCCGTTACGTTCTGAGTTCAAATTCCGCTGAGGTCGACTTTGCCTTTCATCAGTTCGGGGTCGATTAAATTAAGTACCAGTTACGCACTTGGGTCGATATAATCGACTTAATCGTGTGTCTGTCCTTGTTGTCTCTCTGTGTTTAGCCCCTTGTCGGTAGTAAAGAAATAGGTATTTCGACTGCCGTTACGTTCTGAGTTCAAATTCCGCTGAGGTCGACTTTGCCTTTCATCAGTTCGGGGTCGATAAATTAAGTACCAGTTACGCACTTGGGTCGATATAATCGACTTAATCCGTGTGTCTGTCCTTGTTTGTCCTCTCTGTGTTTAGCCCCTTGTGGGTAGTAAAGAAATAGGTATTTCGACTGCCGTTACGTTCTGAGTTCAAATTCCGCTGAGGTCGACTTTGCCTTTCATCAGTTCGGGGTCGATAAATTAAGTACCAGTTACGCACTTGGGTCGATATAATCGACTTAATCCGTGTGTCTGTCCTTGTTTGTCCTCTCTGTGTTTGGCCCCTTGTGGGTAGTAAAGAAATAGGTATTTCGACTGCCGTTACGTTCTGAGTTCAAATTCCGCTTGAGGTCGACTTTGCCTTTCATCCTTCGGGTCGATAAATTAAGTACCAGTTACGCACTGGGGTCGTATAATCGACTTAATCCGTGTGTCTGTCCTTGTTTGTCCTCTCTGTGTTTAGCCCTTGTGGGTAGTAAAGAAATAGGTATTTCGACTGCCGTTACGTTCTGAGTTCAAATTCCGCTGAGGTCGACTTTGCCTTTCATCCTTTCGGGTCGATAATTAAGTACCAGTTACGCACTGGGGTCGATATAATCGACTTAATCCGTGTGTCTGTCCTTGTTTGTCCTCTCTGTGTTTGGCCCCTTGTCGGTAGTAAAGAAATAGGTATTTCGACTGCCGTTACGTTCTGAGTTCAAATTCCGCTGAGGTCGACTTTGCCTTTCATCCTTTCGGGGTCGATAAATTAAGTACCAGTTACGCACTTGGGTCGATATAATCGACTTAATCCGTGTGTCTGTCCTTGTTTGTCCCCTCTGTAGTAAAGAAATAGGTATTATGTGGCACGTCCTTCCTGAGCATGCGCAAGAATTTTCGTGTCTGTAGTTTGCGCCATTTGTCCACAGTGCCGCGTTGAGTATAGACATGAAGTGTATGCTGTGCGATTTCTCTTTTTGGGTGAAAATGACAGAGCACATTGAGCAAAGATACTGTTTTAAATTCTGCTTAAAACTTGGTGATATGCAGGCCCAGACTACTGAGAAGATTCAGAAGGCCTTTGGAGATGATGGTATGGGAAAAACACAAATAAGGGAATGGTACAACCGGTTCAAAGATGACCGCACCTCAGTGGACAGTGAATCAGGTTGTGGGCAGACAATTAACATAGAACACTAATTGGGGGTTCTTCGTCGCATTCGTGAAGTTGTGCCACGACAACGACCTGACTTGTGGGCAGCAAAGAACTGGAAACTCCACCATGACAACGCACCCACTCAGACCGCCCACGTTGTCCAAGCATTCCTCGTCAACCAAAACATACCACTTGTTCGTCGGGTTTCCTGCTCCTCAGATTTGGTTCCGTGTGACTTTTGGCTGTTCCCGAAGCTCATAAAAGAGACAAAACACTCAGAGGGAGAAGATTTGAATCAACAAAGGACCTTAAGCAAAATTCGACGGCACAGCTCTACAGCATCACAAAAAGTGATTTCCAGAAATGTTTCCAACAGTGGAAGGAACGCTGGAAGAAGTATGTAGAGCACTAAGGAGAGTACTTTGAAGGAGCCAAAATAAAAATGGTGAGTTTTTCAATATTACTTCATTTTTTTCTGTGGCCAAAGATCAGTTACTTTTTGACAACACCTTGCATCTTGTATGGTGTGCGCATCTTTTATAGTTTACTTTTCTCAGTCGCAGAAGTGCGGCGATGCTGGTGCGCCGCCACGAAAGGTTTTGTAGAACAAATCGACTCCGGTGTTTATTTCTTAAGTCTATTCCTTATTTTATCGGTATCTTTCATCAAACGCCTTGTAAGCTGCATGAATGTAAAGGAACACACACCGTTTGTGAAGTGGTGGTGGGATAAATACAGAAACCCATGTACACACACACAGACATATATATATATATATGCGTTGCGTGTTTATATATATGCATGTATGTTTATACATATATTTGTGATAGTCCGGTCGATCAACTGATCTATATATATATATAAGACGGGTCGGATGTGTAAACCACAAACAGATGTATTAGTTTAACGCTCGTGAAGTGGGAAAGTCTTTTACGTTTCGAGCCTACGCTCTTCAACAGAAAGGAATACAGAAATAAACAGAGAGACAAAAATTTTTTTAATGTTTAGTGTCTAGCGATCAATCATGACGAATGCCGGACAGAAGTGGGCAGACGAATATTCTCGATTAAAAAGCACATATGATAACCTTGGCAACAATATCCGCTCGAGTAGTCTTCATTTCCCGGACCCTCTAGTTTTATATATACTTTAAGCTTTGTCTTTTTGCGTCTATATTTATACCAGGTCGTTTCTATCGATTTTTTAAATAATATTGGTGTCATTGTCAGTACATGCAAGTCTCAGATCTGTCAGGCACATAAATTTGCCCTCATTTGGTTAAGACTGATCTGCCAAGCATAACACAGCTAAAAGTTTCTTTCCCATTCTCTTGTTTATATGCGTACGTCATTTTCTGGTGCGAAGCTGTAGATCCTGTTTTCAATAAAACACCTTTTTTTTTATTCCTTTGAGTACTGACTTCGATTTTTCTTATCTATTCTCAGCGGGTTCAATGATTATTTTAATCCAGAAACAGGCCATGCACAACTTCTTGAAAATGCTTTGTCATAGAATCCTGTAAGAATCCTTAGATGTTTTTCATTCTTTCTCTTCTTCTTTTTTCATAACTACCCATCAGTTCTGCTCCTGTTTCGTGTTCCTTAACTTCCCAGAAGACAAAAAGTATTTTTTCAGTTTTTCTAGTATTTATTTCATAGGTATTTTTTATCGATTGTCCTTTATTATCTACTAGATATACTTGTACACCTACAGGAGGTATTTTATAATAGATTTCTGCTTGCATAATCTCTACCTTCAAGTAAATGTAATATTTGGATCGCAAATTTTGCATTGTGCATTATAAATGCCGTCATTTCCGCTATTTTCTCTCTGTCTGGGTTTTCTAGTTCGTATAGCATCTAATTAACATCATTATCACCGTGATCACCGTGACCGACCACGCTATCAGATGTTGCTACACATCGCTGGTCACAATGCGCTTCGCATTGTTTTAGCCTTCAAATGACGCCACCCTGCTGGCCAAGCGAGCAGGCCAACAGAAGAAAGAGTGTGAGGAAGTTGTAGCGAAAGAGTACAGCAGGGTTCGCCACCACCCCCTGCCGAGGCCTCGTGGAGCTTCAGGTGTTTTCGCTCAATAAACACTCACAACACTCGGTCTGGGAATCGAAACCGTGATCCAACGACCGCGAGTCCGTTGCCCTAACCACTGGGCCATTGCGCCTCCATTTGCATATATATATATATATATATATATATATATATATATACTCTTTTACTTTTTTATTTGTTTCAGTCATTTGACTGTGACCATGCTGGATCAGTGCCTATAGTCAAGTAAATCTACTCCAGGACTTATTCTATGTAAGCCTAGAACTTATTCTATCGGTCTCCTTTGCCGAACCGCTAAGTTACGGGGATGTAAATACACCAGCATCGGTTGTCAAGCGATGTTTGGGGGACACAGACACACAAACATATGCCCACACGTACATATATATATATATATATATATATACATATATACGACGGGCTTCTTTCAGTTTCCGTCTACTAAATCCACATACAAGGCTTTGGTCGGCCCGAGGCTATAAGGCTATAATAGAAGACACTTGCCCAAGGTACCACGCAGTGGGACTGAACCCGGAACCATGTGGTTGGTAAGCAAGCTACTTACCACACAGCCACTTCTACGCCTATAAATATATATATAGGACAATATTCTTTCAGCTACCGTCTACCAAACTCACTCCCACCAAGGCATTGGTCGGACACTTTCCCAAGGTACCACGTAATGGGACTGAATCCGGAACCATGTAATTCGGAAGCAAACGTCTTACCACGCAACCACACCTGCACTTATACTCGATGTTTGTTGGGAGCAATCGAACCTAATTACCATATAATAACTGGTAGGATTTCATTTTTGATGCTGAGTATACCTACATATTTGGCATTTCTATTATTTAATCAAGATTTTTCAAGATCTTTCCTACTATGTGCTCGACACTTTTTTTTCTGGAGAAATTGCAACGCTTATAGTGAGACATTGTTCCTTTTTATCATATACGATTGTATCTGATACGCTGTTCTTTTATTTTCTTTGTCAGGTGTCAAAATCTCATAGAAGCTTTGGTTTACGTCTTCGTTTACAACCCTTTCTAATACAAACATATATATATAGGCGCAGAAGTGGCTGTGTGGTAAGTAGCTTGTTTACCAACCACATGGTCCGGGTTCGGTCCCAATGCGTGGCACATTGGGCAAGTGTCTTCTACTATAGCCTCGGGCCGACCAAAGCCTTGTGAGTGGATTTGGTAGACGGAAACTGAAAGAAGCCCGTCGTATATATGTATATATATATCTATATATATATATATATATATATATATTATATATATATATATATATATATATATATATATATATGCGTGTGTGCATGTATGTTTGTGGTCTGTGTTTGTGCCCCTAGCATTGCTTGATAACCGATGCTGGTGTGTTTACGTCCCCGTCATCTAGCGGTTCGGCAAATGAGACCGATAGAATAAGTACTGGGCTTACAAAGAATAAGTCCCGGGTTCGAGTTGCTCGATTAAATGGCGTGGCCCCCAGCATGGCCGCAGCCAAATGACTGAAACAAGTAAAAGAGTAAGGGGTATAATATATATAATATATATATATATATAATATTATATATATATATATATATATATGATTTAAATTCAAAATGAGGGTGAGAAATTTGTTATTAATTTAATTAACATCGATTTCACACCAGTGGTCTAGCATATAAAAAAATACTGAAGGTTCAGTAAAATCAGTAAAATTGTATTATATACAGTAAAGTATTATCTGCAGCATCAGTTTTTCCGGTAATTTAGCGCGCCAAAATAGGACATTTGAAATAGTAACGACGAGTGTAACGGGCAGAACTGTTTACAAATCTGACTTTGTGCGGACGCCCTAGTATGCAGTCCTGCTAATTATATTCATCTGGACGGTCACACCGATGATCTACGGGCATGTATGTAAGTAATATTACGTAATATGTTAATAGTGAAACATGTATGCGAATAATCCATATTTTTATTGGTTTTTCTTTTGTCTTGCCCGATTACGTTTTGGTTGTTTTACTAAATGTTTCTTGAGAACATTTCTTAGTGGTAAGACCATAGCGGATCTATTTCTAGCATGAGGGTGTCCACATAGTGGTTTCCCTCTATTATATATATATATATATATATATTATATATATATGCACATAAGCAAGATACCAGCAAAATGCAAACAACTGGCACGATGGATACTGAGATCCTTCAACACAACAGGCCAAGAAAGTATATTGACCCTGTGGAGAATCTTAGTTCTCGACCGCCTGGATTACTGTTCCAAGTTATGGTCACCACATAGTGCCAAACTAACAGCGGAGCTTGAAACAGTCCAACACCAC
>NC_043001.1:11346563-11361563 GCF_006345805.1 Octopus sinensis | reverse complement strand
TTATCTGCTTCCCCCTTTACACTTTACATCATGACATTTCTGTGATACACGATCCCTATTGATCGTTTTTTCTTATCTTTTTACGATCCTTTTTGATCGAAAACCTACCCCACTTTTCTTTTTTTTTTCTCCCCCAAAGAAAAGCTCTACTTTGTAATTTGTCCCGTCTGTGTGCAGCCCTGTGTGGCTAATAAAGAAACATATCTATCTATCTATCTATCTATCTATCTATCTATCTATCTATCTATCTATCTATCTATCTATCTATCTATCTATCTATCTATCTATCTATCTATTTGTCTGTTTGTAGGTTTATTTCTCTACGTGATACACGATCCCTTTTCATCGTTTTCTGTTTTTTTACAGGATCCCTTTTGATCGGAATTTTCTTTATTTTTTTCGAAAATAAAAGCTCTACATTGTATTTTTCCCCTTTTGTGTTGGGCCCTGTGTGGCTAATAACGAAAATTATATCTCTCTATCTGCCTGTCTGTCGATCTATCTATCTATCTATCTATCTATCTGTTGTTTTATTTGTCTATCTATCTCGGAATTTGACTCTTTTCCTGTTTTTTCCCCCTTTTTCTTTTTCATTTTCGAAAAGAAAAGTTCTACATTTGTATTTGTCCCCTCTGTGTTCAGCCCTGTATATCCAATAAAAAAAGTTATTTATTTGTCTGTCGTTTTATTTGTCTATCTATCTATCTATATATATATATATATATATATATATATATAATATATATATATATATATATATATATATATTATATATATATATATATATATATATATATATCTGTCTGTCTGTCGGTATATTTCTCTGTCGTTTTATTTGTCTATCTATCTATCTATCTATCTTTCCTCTGTGTCCCTGTGTGGCTAATAAAAGAACTTATCTGTCAGTTTATTTATCTATCTATCCATCTATCTGTCTGTCTGTCTGACTGTCGGTTAATTTGTCTATCTATCTGTCGTTTTATTTGTCCGTCTATCTACCTATCTTTCTATCGATCGATCTGCCCTTCTCTCTATCTACTTATTTATCTCCTTATCTACTCTTATATCTAGTTCCATATCAATAAACATTTTATGTATCTTTAATCTCTTGAATTCATGAACTTTTAAAACTTTTCTATCTCTAAATCTATACCGAAAACTAAACTTCCTCATATATTTTTACATTTTTTTTACTCCTTAATATATTTTGTCTTTCATTTCATTTAAATTTATTCTATTTCACCCTCCTCCTTCACTTTCCTAAGTGCCATTCTCTTGTGTTACTCTATTGTTCGCATCGATCAATCTCAAGATTTCTATACGTTTTTTTTCTAGCCTCTTTTGTTATTTTAAATCCATTTTAGAAGACTACGACCAAAACAACACAGAGAGAATATGAGAATTTCTTTTTTATTTCAGGCGAAATATGCCTAAGAGTAAGTTATTTAATCTTCCATTGATATGTCAAGACAGTAGGCCGTTATTTGGGATAGATTTGGTTGTTATTCATGGCAGATGTAACGGATTTGTAAGAGTTTTTTCCGTGGTACTCGTGATACATATATGCGCACATATACAGAGAGAGAGATAAACAGATAGATAGATAGATAGATAGATAGATAGATAGATAGATAGATAGATAGATAGATAGATAGATAGATAGATAGATAGATAGATAGATAGGTAGATAGAGAGAGAGAGAGAGAGAGAGAGATAGCTGGGTAGATAGATAGAGAGAGAGAGAGAGAAAGAGAGATATCTGGATAGATAGAGATAGATAGATAGATAGATAGATAGATAGATAGATAGATAGATAGATAGATAGATAGATAGATAGATATAGAGAGAGAGCGGGGTAAGAAAACAAGGACGGGAGAGAGCAAATATTAAACAAAAGCTGATGATGGCTTAACACCACGATAGGAAATATTTCGTATTTATGAAGAAAATTAGGGCCACATCTATTATTTACTTGTTCTAGCCTTTTAGTCATTGAATTGCAGCCAAGCTGGAGCACTACGTTCCAGGGTTTAATCGAACGAATCAACACCAGTACATACATTATTTACATTTGACGGATATTTGTCCTCATCTTCTTTATTGTTAAAACAATATTTCGGCTGATACACTCTCCAGCCTTCATCAGGTGTCTTGGGGAAATTTTGAACCTGGGTTCTCATTCCTAAGGTATTTTTCGATGTTATTATTATTATCATTATTATTATTATTATTATTATTATATTATTATTATATTATTATTATTATTATTATTATTATTATTATTATTATTATATTATACAGGTCACTGCCTGGAATCGAACTCGGAATCTTGGGGTTAGTAGCCCGCGCTCTTAACCCCAAGATTCCGAGTTCGATTCCAGGCAGTGACCTGAGTAATAATAATAATAATAATAATAATAATAATAATAATAATATAATAATAATGATAATAACAACAGCGAAAAATACCTTAGAAATGAGAACCCAAGACACCTGAGGAAGTCTGGGTATAACAACAAACAAGATGAGGACAAATACCTGTCAAATGTAAATAATGTAAATAATTCCTCATCTCTTAAATACCGAACTGGAAGACAGAGGTAATTGCAGAATCTTGGCGAGCTTAACCCTGGATATAGAGAGGGTATGTGACTGATAGTGATTATCTTTTAGCTTTTTCTAGACAGTTTCTCACCGATACCCTCTGTTAATTTTCACTCACAAAGCTTAGCGAAGAACTTTGCTGTGTAGAATCAAATGGGCAACCGTGGGGCTCGAAGCGAATTTCTTAACCACACAAACCCGATATGTTCCCTAATTTATTTTTTCTATTGTTTGTTCCTTCTCGAGCCACGCCTGGCTCATAAGGGCCGGTTTCCCGGTTTCCTTGGCGTATAGGTTCCCCACCTGGACGGGACGCCGGTCCGTCGCAGGTGAAATGCAAGATGCTGGAGGAAAGAGTGAGAGAAAATTGTGGCGATAGAGTCAGCAGAAGTTCGCCGTTACCTTCTGCCGGAGCCGCGTGGAGCTTAGGTGTTTCGTTGATAAACACACACATCGCCCGGTCTGAGATTCGAACCCGCGATCCCTCGACCGCGAGTCCGCTGCTCTAACCACTAGGCCATGTGCCTCCACTATGTTCCCTGATACTAACTGCACGGTCACCGCTGGAACATTTCTTACCATAGATGTGTTTGATCAGAGCCGCTATAACGATAAACCACAACAGTTTCCATGGCTGTCACCCAGCCATGGAAACTATTGATCACTTTGCGGTAGAGAGGGCTTTCGTCATTATCCACAACATGACTTTAATATTCACAGAAAATAATCAATGTTCAGTTTGTCTCCCCTGATTTTCAAATAATTCTTGATAGTTATATGTGATATGTTATGTTCTAAGGGTGGGGTTTTTGCATTCGTTTCGTCAGTAAAAATAATTTGCATTCTAGAATTAAATTTTTAAAATTATATTTATTTTTGTTATAAATATCTTGAGAATAGTCGCTTTACAGGTGTAATTTAAATTTCTTTCTACTTGAATTTCAAAATAAATCATGATAGGGAGAGAAAAAAAATCTTTCTTTCACAGTACTATAAATAGTTTTGGTTCAACGGCTAACTGTCTGTTACAATCCATCACATATCCTCGTTAACCGAACACATCAGTCGGTCGCCTTGGCACTAAATGTTGGAACCAAGCAGAACTGACGCGGCTCCCAACCACAAAAACTACATTTCCGAAAAACCATCACCTCCACCAACACCAACTCTATTACTACTACTACTACTACTACTACTGATGATAATGATGCGATCAATATTGTTATTGAATTTTGTTTCTAGTATTTCAACAGGTCGTCGCCATATTCACCAAGTCCTTTCACGTCATAATCTAACACAGATTCGTGTGTCTCGCATGTGTGCAGAGCTTAGTGTGGTTTTATATATTATGGCTGTTATTGTAGTTGTTGTTATTGCTGTTGCTGTTGTTAGTAGTAGTAGTAGTAGTAGTAGTAGTAGTAGTAGTAGTAGTAGTAGTAGTAGTAGTAGTAGCAGCATATATTTCTTTACTACCCACAAGGGGCTAAACACAGAGAGGACAAACAAGGACAGACAAATGGATTAAGTCGATTACATCGACCCCAGTGCGTAACTGGTACTTAATTTATCGACCCCGAAAGGATGAAAGGCAAAGTCGACCTCGGTGGAATTTGAACTCACAACGTAACGCAGACGAAATACCTATTTCTTTATTACCCACAAGGAGCTAAACATAGAGGAGACGAAAATGGACAGACATAGGTATTAAGTCGATTATATCGACTCCAGTGCGTAACTGGTACTTAATTTATCGACCCCGAAAGGATGAAAGGCAAAGTCGACCTCGGTGGTATTTGAGCCCAGAACGTAATAGCAGACGAAATACGGCTACGCATTTCGCCCGGCGTGCTAACGTTTCTGCCAGCTCGCCGCCTTAGTAGTAGTAGTAGTAGTAGTAGTAGTAGTAGTAGTAGTAGTAGTAGTAGTAGTTGTAATAGTAGCGGTGGTGGTGGTGATATTGTATTTCTTATTGTTGTTTCGCTTTTTGTATTGTTTCTATTTTTATTAATATATTTCCATTTTATTCGACGCACCTGTTTAAGTGGTTTTTCATGCGCAGCGATATTTATATACCCACGCACGATCCCAGTGAACCAACGCTGTCATTTAAAGTTCTAAAGTAGGAAAAATAACTCAAGGAACTTGTAATGAAATTTCGGATCACAACATCGATTCTTAATTTAGAACCGAATGCTTATTCACTTGGTTTACTGTGTACGACTATAGAAAGTTGCTCCTACTTACCTTCACGCGTGCGTATTGGACCGTATGTGGGTCGCTGTTCAGTAAGCGCACGCATTTGTGTTAGCTCATATAAAACTATAAACGTCGCCTTTTTCAAGCCTAGCCAGGCTCATGGGCCCGGTTTCTGTGACGTATGTGTTCCCCCCAGCTGGACGGGACGCCAGTCCATCGCAACGTTACCCAAGAAACAGGCGGAGAGAGTGAGAGAAAGTTGGGGCGAAAGGGTACAACAGGGGTCATCACCACCCTCTGTCGGAGGCTCGTGGAGCTTTTACGTGTTTTCGCTCAATAAGCACACACAATGCCCGGTCTGGGAATCGAAACCGCGATCCTCCGACCGCCAGTCCCCTGCCCTAACCACTGGGCCATTGCGCCTCCTCTTTAAAGCCTAACCAGGCTCATGGGTCTGGTTTCCCGGTTTCTATGGCGTATGTGTTCCCCAGCTGGACGGGACGCCAGTCCAACGCAGCGTTACTCATGTTTGCCAACTGAGTGGACTGGAGCAACGTGAAATGAAGCGTTTTGCTCAAGAACACAACGTCCCCCGGTCCAGGAATCGAAACCACAATATATATATATATATATATATATATATATATATATATATATATATATATATATAAATGCGCCCTTTTAAATCTTAGCCAGGCTCATGGGCCCGGTTTCCTGGTTTCTATGGCGTATGTTTTCCCCAGGTGGACGAGACGCCAGTCCATCACAGCGTTACTAATTTTTGCCAGCTGAGTGGACTGGAGCAACGTGAATGAAGCGTTTTGCTCAAGAACACAACGTCCCCCGGTCCAGGAATCGAAACCACAATATATATATATATATATATTATATATATATATATATATATATATATATAAATGCGCCCTTTTAAATCTTAGCCAGGCTCATGGGCCCGGTTTCCTGGTTTCTATGGCGTATGTTTTCCCCAGGTGGACGGGACGCCAGTCCATCACAGCGTTACTCATTTTTGCCAGCTGAGTGGACTGGAGCAACGTGAAATGAAGCGTTTTGCTCAGGAACACAACGCGTCGCCCGGTCCAGGAATCGAAACCATAATCTTACGATCACGACGCTGACACCCTAACCACTAAGCCATGCTGCCTCCACTTTAGCTTATATACATACATGTATATGCACGCGCGCGCATGTGTGTGTGGTAGTATTATATACATGTATCTATTGGGCTTCTTACATTTCCTTAATTTTTTTCTTTGATGCTCTTGGAGATATCCGATCGCTAACAAGTAACAAGATCTTTTTGTTTGATTTTTCAATGATTCTATACAATTGAGATCATATTGATGTACGAGTGCATAAATGCATATATTCATCAAGTGTGTGTATATCTTACTTTGCAGGAGAATCAAATGTAAAATTCTCGCAAATATTTATAAATCTTCCCTGGAAGTTTGATTCTCTGAAGGTTTTACTGTGTGTTTTCCTTTGTCCTCTTGAAAGTCTTAACATTTCAAAGTGTTTATATAAGCCTTTTGTTATGTGGGAAATAAAAACTGAAATGACACGATGTAAAGTATTGTACTATGAGATGGAATAGAGATAAAGTGAAATAAAAGAGCGAGCGAGTGAGTGAGAAAGAGAGAGACTAACGTTTCCGGCTGTGAATTTCTTCTCAGAAATTGTATATGCTACTTCAGCAACGACTTATGCCTCTTCATTTTATACTTCCAATCCAATCCTTGCAACTACAGTCTATCATTAGCCAACACGCTGAAGTGACAATCATTGTATTAAGTACCCTACACCGCCAAATATTAGAGGAAATTTGATCATTTACAGATTGAATATCACTTTGGTAAAAGCTGTATAAAATCTCTTTTATTATTGCTCATACTGGGCGCTACTACACACAGGGATTGACTTTTGTGTGAACTTTATTATCTTTTGGTATAGGAATATCATTTATGGCAGAATTAATACAGTTACAGAAATCGGTTAAACACCCTGAGCATTTTATTTCCTTTACGTTCTGACTATTAATCCTGAAGTGGTCAATTTTACCTATTTATGAAAGTTTAAGAAAGTACTTGCATCTATTACATAGTTATAACTGCCCGTGTTTATTGTAATTTTCAGGGTGAAGACCTCGTAGGCCAATTTTAGAAAAGAAGCGTATAGTTTGGAATGGATGTAGCAACTGTACCCAGATCTGAACATGTGCAAATTTTGTTCCCAGGGTACGCAGTGACCAGCATCCTGGTAACGAACTACTTGACAGAGACGGGCATTAAAACCTTCCTTGCAGCCCACAGCTCGCTCCCTGTGATTTTTAATCGTTCCACAAGCTGAAGGGGAACCTCAGAGGCAGCCGTTTTGAAGATAGAAGAGGCCGTGATAAGGTTGCTGGGCACCTTCACTTTGGGGGACTTGCATGGGACCTTCACGAACTGGTTGGGGTGCTATGACAACTGAAATGAAGTTTGAGGATCCTCCTTTCAAGAAGATTAGCGGTTTGTACTTCTCTGAAATTAATAAATATCTCTCCTGAGAAAGTGTGAAAACCTCTAGTATGGACCTTGTATGTTGTAAGGTTTTCGTATCGTAAGTATCTTTTATATTCATGAAGGTGTAAAGGTTTCCGTTATACTTCTGTAATCTATTCAATAATCTCGTCCAGTAGAAATTCTCAGTGAACAGGTCACAGTGCACCCAAATTTAATATTGAACTGTATTGCTTGTATTTTCTGACAGCATTTCCTAATGATATAGGAGAACAATGCATTATATTTCCAATGGAACGTGAAATACAGAAACAAAACTCGGGTGATAGCAACGATGAAGGCATTCCAAAACGAATACATTCTTTTATCTCTTTAATTATTGCTTTTCCTTGCATAGAGATACCAGTATGATTTTAGTGCTGTCAGATCCATGCGGGATCCACTCTTCTACGACAAAATACTATGACTCTCTTGTATTTGATAGAAGGCCGTGAGGTTTTCTGTGGGGGAAGCAGGTGTTGTCTCAAGGTATCGGTGGATCAGGAGATGCGAGCCCTGGTAATGGGCAGTACTACCAGTATCTATTTCTTTACTGCCCACAAGGGCCTAAACACAGAGAGGACAAACAAAGACAGACAAACGGATTAAGTCGATTATATCGACCCCAGTGCGTAACTGTTACTTATTTAATCGACCCCGAAAGGATGAAAGGCAAGGTCGACCTCGGCGGAATTTGAACTCAGAACATAAAGACAGACAAAATACCGCTAAGCATTTCGCCCGACGTGCTAACGATTCTGCCAGCTCGTCGTCTTGTACTACCAGTATCAGTGTCAACTTGACCAGAGTTGTGGCTTCTTCAACAACAACTGCGAGGTCAAGATGAGGTTATCTGATGTTGAAAGCCCCAAAACATCTGATGACCTTAGGAAACATCAATAATGTTGTTTCCAGTCTCATCACAGAATGATGAATGGAAAAGGAAGACAATTATAAACAAAGACAAACCTGATATAAACTATGATGAATTCCATTTGCAATTCTGCAATTCGAGTTAAGGATGAAGCTGAGAAATATCTAACTGTAAACAATTGTTTTCTTAACACTAACAAATAAATATATACTTCATTCAGTCGCTAAACTTTGGTTTGAAAACAACTCCATAATTTGGTGCGTTCCTTTTTTATTTCTTTATTGCCCACAAGGGGCTAAACATAGAGGGGACAAAAAGGACAGACAAAGAGAATAAGTCGATTACATCGACCCCAGTACGAAACTGGTACTTAATTTATCGACCCCGAAAGGATGAAAGGCAAAGTCGACCTCGGCGGAATTTGAACTCAGAACGTAGCGGCAGGCGAAATACCTATTTCTTTACAACCCACAAGGAATTAAACACAGAGAGGACAAACAAGGACAGACAAACGGATTAAGTCGATTATATCGACCCCAGTACGAAACTGGTACTTAATTTATCGACCCCGAAAGGATGAAAGGCAAAGTCGACCTCGGCGGAATTTGAACTCAGAACATAGCGGCAGACGAAATACCTATTTCTTTATTACCCACAAGGGGCTAAACACAGAGGGGACAAACAAGAACAGACAGACGGATTAAGTCGACCATATCGAACACATTGCGTAACTGGTACTTAATTTATCGAACCCGAAAGGATGAAAAGCAAAGTCGACCTCAGCGGAATTTGAACTCAGAACGTAAAGACAGACGAAATACCGCTAAGCATTTCGCCCGTTGTGCTAACGTTTCTGCCAGCTCACCGCCTTGGTGCGTTGCTTTCTATTAAGTTGGAAACAACGTCCCTCCTGCTGCATTTTTAACAGAATCATTTTGATAATGAAGGTACTTTTGCAATATTTATAGTAAAACAAACATTATTTTTTGATATTCTGACGGGTTTATTTTCCCCTTTCTTAATTGGTTACTTTATACCATAGATGTGGTAGAGATGACGAACTAAAAGTGGATCCGTTTCTTGGGGTGAAGATGGAGTTACTATGCACGAGGATGCTTGATGCTGATTATTTCCGGTTGGAGATCATGATACGTGAGGTGAATAGACGTGATATGTATCAGAAGTGATAGTTCTTTGAACAGGGTTGGGCAGAGAGGAGGGAGTTTTTGAAATGGCTATTACTCAGCCCCCCAAGGAGAGAGACATATGTCCGACAGGTACCATTCGGTCTTGTCAGGTAAAGCCAAGGTGCTGTGGACGATAGAGCATCGTGTGACAGTTACGTGTCAGATAAGCTTTGATACGGAGTCCGAATCGCTCTGTTCGGAGATATTCCACTGAACTTGGCATCGGTAATCGATCGGTAAGGCGTATTTTGCATGAAGACCTACATTTCCACCCGTAAAAATTGTTCATTGGGCAACAGTTGAAGCCATGGGACTATACACAGAGCAATGCTGGAGAGAGTGGAGGCCAACTTCCAAGAACGCCTTCAGAAATGCATCAATGAAAACGGACATCCCATGATGGATGTTGTTTTCCACACTTGATTTGACAGGTGGTAATTCAATACGAACACATTGTTGTCAATAAAATTTGTTTGCAGCTAACGTTAATGATTTTGTGAATTTTTCAAAAACGTCCGCCCTCTCTGCCCCACCATATAGTATGTAATGGTATCTAATTGGATGTAACCGGGGATGAAAATGATGGTGGTGGTGGTGATGGTTGTGGTTGTGGTTGTGGTTGTGGTGGTGGTGGTGGTGGTGTGGTAGTGGTGGTGGTGTTGATGATGGTAGTGGTGTTGATGGTGGTGGTTGTGGTGGTGGTGGTGGTGTGGTTTTGGTGGTGGTGGTGTTGATGGTAGTGGTGGTGGTGGTGTGGATGGTAGTGGTGGTGGTGGTGGTGTGGTTTTGGTGGTGGTGGTCTTGATGGTAGTGGTGGTGGTGGTGGTGGTGGTGGTGGTGGTGGTGACGGCGGCGGTGTTGAAGGCGGTGTTGAAGGCGGTGTTGAAGGCGGTGATAGT
This sequence comes from Octopus sinensis, assembly GCF_006345805.1. Taxonomy (NCBI): domain Eukaryota; kingdom Metazoa; phylum Mollusca; class Cephalopoda; order Octopoda; family Octopodidae; genus Octopus; species Octopus sinensis. The sequence goes on along the minus strand of NC_043001.1, from coordinate 11,351,245 downwards.
GGTGTTCTGTAGTGATGGAGGTGATGGCGCACATTGGATGGGGACTTTTTAGTGCTCGGTGTTTGCTTAACGCCACCCACCCACCTCAGGTCAACCCATGGCCATTGGGAGAGTGGCTTTATACAAAGAACTGTTAACAAAATCAACGCGTTTTTTTTTTCTTTTGTCCTAAAATGTTAGGTCTTGGTTTAATGGTCATTTGGTTGTTTTACGCATTGCGTGTAGCGATACGATTGGATGGTTTTGATGATGGCGCAAGTGGACAAATGTATATGTGTCTGTGTGTGTAGATGTGATCGAGAAAACAGACATACAGACGGACAAATAGATAGATAGATAGATAGATAGATAGATAGATAGATATGTTTCTTTATTAACCACACAGGGCTGCACACAGACGGGACAAATTACAAGGTAGAGCTTTTCTTTTGGGGGATAAAAAAAAGGGGGTTTGGTTTTCGATCAAAAGGGATTGTAAAAGGAAAAAAGAGGAAAGCAAAAAAGGGGGGATAAAAAATAAAAGGAAAAAGAAAAAAATCGATCAATAGGGTTCGTTAGATAGATAGATAGATAGATAGATAGATAGATAGATAGATAGATAGATAGACAGACAGACAGACAGATAGACAGACAGACAGATAGACAGACAGACAGATAGATAGATCACTGATAGATAGATAAATAGATAAATAGACAGATAGATAGATCGCTGATAGATGGATAGATAGACAGACAGACAGACAGACAGACAGACAGATAGATAGATCACTGATAGATAGATAAATAGATAAATAGACCGATAGATAGATCGCTGATAGATGGACAGACAGACAGATAGACAGACAGACAGACAGACAGACAGATAGATAGATAGATAGATAGATAGATAGATAGATAGATAGATAGATAGATAGATAGATAGATAGATAGATAGATAGATAGACAAACAGACAGATATGGAGGTAGATAAATTACAAGTTACGAGGATAAATATTTAGATACATAGAACGAAAGTTTTCGACTAACGAGAACAACAGACCATTTTTTATTGTTTCCTCCGTGTCTTTTTTTTTTATTCCAATTCATTTCATTCCGTGTTTTTTTTCCACGTTTTCCAGCTTTTAGTTGTCAGTTCTTTAGCAATGGTGTACAAAACCAGAATGTGTCCTACAGTAACGAGCTAACTTTAGAAAAATAAACATTTGAGATAAAGTTAGTCGCCTTTGTTGTTTCGTACAATGTAAATAAAAATCTTGCGATGAATCGATTATACGTCAGTCGAAATTTCAAGTAAATATGTGAATGCAATAGTAAACAAAATAATAAGTTTTCCTTTGGGCAAATCATTAAAATAAGCAACTCGACTGGTGAAAAAAACATTTCCCAACGATTTAGTTGAATATATATATTCATGAATGTGTCTATGTACGTACGTATGTACGTGTTTCTGTATGTGTACACCGAAGCATATACCATATATGTATGCATGGAAAATATGATTTAATTTTTCTATAGACATATAATTTTAGCGTCGGTGATTAAGTAAACAAAGTGGTTAGAAAACAGATTCTTTCTTTTTTTATCACTCCGGTGTACAGAAAGATAAGATCTTTCTAATCAAATTCGAATTGTGGTAGACTTTCATCAAAGAAAGACTACCTATCTCCACTCCTTGGAGAGACTGATATGTCAGATGTGTGTGTGTGTGTGTGTGTGTGTGTGTGTATCTATATAATCGACTTAATCCGTTTGTCTGACCTTGTTTGTCCTCTCTGTGTTTAGTCCCTTGTGGGTAGTAAAGGTATTTCGTCCGCCGCTGCGTTCTGAGTTCAAATTCCGTCAAGGTCGACTTTGCCTTTCATCCTTTCGGGGTCGATAAATTAAGTACCAGTTACGCACTGCAGTCGATGTAATCGACTTAATCCGTTTTTCTGCCCTTGTTTGTCCCCTCTGTGTTTAGCCCCTTGTGGGTAATTAGAGAAATATATATGCCAAGGATCCCTGCATCACCATCAAAATACAGGACCAGATACTGCAGCAACTTGAGTTTGAGGACCCACAGCTCTTCAATATCCTTCTAAAATTCCTGAGAGACCTGTATGGTGTGGATGTAGATGTCTTTGAAACAAAACTGGATCACCTCCTGTCAAGGGTTCCAGATGAGCCCAACTCACGGCAGGAAACACAGACGAGGGGAGCAACATCAGAGTCACCCATTCACCAAATGCCACATAGCAGTCGACTGGTAAAGATTTCATTTGAATAGAGCGGGACAAAATGAAACGAAGTAACTTGCTCAAAAACACAACAAACCGCACGATACAGGAATTGAAACCACGATGTAATGATGCGCAAGTTAAGAAACCTAACCATTAGGCCACTTTTGGAAGAGTTGTTGCACACGTTTTGCTTTTATATTTGAAACTGTGCGTATGATAAATATGTCTGGATAAAATTGTGTTCACAATGTGGCCTATGTAGCGCTCTATGGTTTTGCTGTTATTGTTCAGTGAGAGTTTAGCACGGTAAATTTAACGTTAATTGGACATGTACTTTTTTAAGAGAGTTGCAATAGGGTGAGGAATAAATTCTGAGAATGAAGTCTAGCTATTATTGTACTGATTCAAGCTGACAAAGAGGTGAAATTGGCAGTGCAGCTATAATTGCCTTTGGGATTGTATATATTAAACCTTTTGCCGAATTTATAGTTGCTGGGGAAGAGTTTGTAGATTAACTTTAGAAAGTATCTAACAATAACGGCTCTAACGATAGGACTAAAGGTTGGCTATACAGAATAGATTTCGTGCAAAAAGCATCTAATCGATTTGGTTCTAACGTCTAAACTGAAAATTAGATCATGCCATATAGTTTTATTGTGGAAAGAATCTGAGAATATTAGCTCTAAAGTTTTAACTGAAAGGGGTATATACTTTATAAAGTTAGCTTAGGATCTGCTTAAATTGAAAAGATGTTAAGCACCATAGCTTTATTTTAGGAAGGAACTAGCAATATTAGTATAAACATGTATACTCAATAGGTTGTGGTTATATGATAAAGTTTTCGATTAGAAAAGATCTAACAACATTTGTTCGCGATAATGCAGTTCTATATTTAAGTGATGAAGAATTATGTACATTATTTACATTAATTACATTCGATGGATATTTGTCCTCATCTTGTTTGTTGTTAACACAACGTTTCGGCTGATATACCCTCCAGCCTTCATCAGGTGCCTTGGGGAAATTTCGAACCAGCGTTCTCATTCCGAAGGTACTTTTCGATGTTGTTCTTGTTGTTGTTGCTGCTGTTGTTGTTGTTGTTGTTGTTGTCATTATTGTTGTTGTTGCTGTTGTTGTTGTTGTTGTTGCTATTGTTATTGTTGTTTTGGTCACTGCCTTGAATCGAACTCGGAATCTTGGGGTTAATAGCCCGCGCTCTTAACCCCAACATTCCGAGTTCGATTACACCATATGCCCACAGACATATGGCGTAATGGTTAACAACAACAACAACAACGTCGAAAAATAACTTAGGAAAGAGAACCCAGCTTCGAAATTTCCGCAAGACACCTGATGAAGGCTGGAGGGTATATCAGCCAAAACGTTGTGTTAACAACAAACAAGATGAGGACAAATATCCTTCAAATGTAAATAATGTATTTGTTCGTGAGTTACATTGAATTTGAGTTTAAGAACGATCTGGCAATGTTGATTCTAACGTTCAAATTAAAATAAGTAGTATACCATTTCTTTTAGTTTTAAAAGTATCTGGGGATATTTGTTCTAACGTTTAAAATTAAAATGGATTATATGATTCACTTGAAGATTAGGGAGGATAGGGTAATATAAGTTCTAACATTTAGCATTTAAGTGGATTAAACGTATAGTTTTAGTTTAAGAGGATTTCAATACTGTTTCTACCGTTTAAGCTAAAATATTTTATATTTAAGAATAAGTGATCATTATTCTATCTAACATTTAAACCAAACGTTAGGTTATGCAGAATTGTTTTAGTTTTTGAAGAATGTGGCAGTAATGATTCAGACAGATAAACTGAAAGGGGTTATAACGTTTAGCTACAGTTTAAGATGTATCAGGCAGTTAGTTCTAACGTTTAAACAAAAATTTAGGTTATGACGAACGATTTGAATTTAAGACGGATCTACAAAACTAGGTCTTACGTTTAAACAAACAGTTGGTTTATAGCATGTGTTTCAATTTAGGACCGATCTGGTAATATTAGTTGTAACGTTTATACTACAAAGGGGTTTATATAATAAGATTTAATTTAGAAAAGATCTGTCGGTATTGGTTTTAGATTTAAAATGTAAAGCGGATTATACCATATAATTTTAATTTAGGAATAATTTGGTATTATCAGTTATTTTGCACCGAAAAAAGATGGTACAATATAGTTTAATTAAAGATCTTACATAATTGTTTCTAATGTTTAACCTAAACGGATGATTATACCATATAGTTTTAGTTAGGAAGGGCCTGAGTAGATTAGTTCTGATGTTCACAATCGAAAATTGGGTTATAACTAGATTTTAGTATTAGCAGTACTGGCAATATTGGTGTCAATGCTTAATCTGAGAGGAAGTTTTTACCATATGGTTTAAGATTAAGAAGGATCTGGCAATATCGGTTCTAACTATTAAACTGGAAGGTATGTTATATCAT
>NC_043001.1:11329063-11334063 GCF_006345805.1 Octopus sinensis | reverse complement strand
ATATATATATAGGAGAGTTCACGAAAAAAACAAAAGACGAAGACAGGTGGTGTACAAAACAAACGGATGTATTAGTATAACGCTCAGGAAAGAGAAAAGTCTTTTACGTTTCGAGCCTACGCTCTTACAGAAGGAACAGAAAAACCAAGGAGAGAAAAAATGTGTGTAGTGGCTACCGATATGTATGTGTGGGGGTGGTGTAATTATCCACCTAATATCTACAGATATTAATGTATTTTTTATTCAGCGTAGAGCTCATGGTTTTCCCCTCCCCTTTAAATATTTTCATCCATTTTTGTATTTTTCTCTGGTCAATGGCGTCATATCACTGTAAACAACCTGCACTATCCGGCAGTCATCACTTCTCTTTACTCAGATCATCAGAACATCATTGTTACATCAACATTTCATCTCTATATATACAAACAAAATTCGCACTTTATATATACAATGTATGGTAAGCTAGAACTGAAAAAAGTTACTTTGATTTGGTCAATAAAACGCAAACATCGGAGTTAAATATATATTGTGAATCTATTATCATTGGGAAAATGTTTTCTTCACATATAAACACCTTCATATTACCTAAGATAAAGTTCTAGGTAGAAATTAAGATATTCAACATCCAAAACGAAAAGAAATGACAAGAGATAAAGAAAAGAAAATAATAGATAAGGTAAAAAAAAATATAACATAAAAATATAAACAAAATACAAAAACAAACCAAAAAAGAACGTAGCTCCAATGATGGACAGAGTCAAAGACTATTAGAGAGGTTGCTAGAAGCAGCGAAAATTGTACAAAAAGTAAATGAGTGGAAATTGAAGCGGTGAGTGTGTTAAATTAATAAGGCATTAACACAGAGTGAATCTCCCCAGATACTATAAAAATATAGATAAAAAATATAAAAGCTTTTTTACCAAAGTAATTACAACGGTAGGTTGGCTGGGGACAAAGCAGCTGGCGATTTAAAATTTGTACAGAATTCATGGAATGCTGCTTAAAGGCTGGGAGATCAATCTAATATCAAGAAATTGTGTGCTTTAAAAATAAACTTCTACATGAAGTCAACAAAGATTACAAAACATCTGCAAAAAGACTTTGAACTTTTACGTCCCATCAGCAATACCTGAATATGCTTTTCATAGAGGGTATTACCTGGAGTGAATCAAGTACATATAAACACAGAATAGAAGCACACCTACACAAGCATATATACCATTTACTCTTTTACTCTTCTACTTGTTTCAGTCATTTGACTGCGGCCATGCTGAAGCACCGCCTTTAGTCGAGCAACTCGACCCCGGGACTTATTCTTTGTAAGCCCAGTACTTATTCTATCGGTTTCTTTTGCCGAACCGCTAAGTGACGGCGACGTAAACACCCCAGCATCGGTTGTCAAACAATGCTAGGGGGACAAACACCAGACACACAAACATACACGCACATACGACGGGCTTCTTTCAGCTTCCGTCTACCAAATCCACTCACAAGGCTTTGGTCGGCCCGACGCTATAGTAGAAGACACTTGCCCGAGGTGCCACGCAGTGGGACTGAACCCGGAACCATGTGGTTAGTAAACAAGCTACTTACCACACAGCCACTCCTGCGCCTATATATATGCATACTAATAAATGTAAATATATATACAAACACACTTACACACATACACACATGCACACGCACATACATATACATATACATACACCAATATAGAGAGACATCGACAGAGAGATTGAGAGTGAGAAGAGAGAACTTGATATACTCCAAAACACGTGCATATATACATACGCACACGCACACACACTATATGGCTTAATCATATATGTATATATATATATATATATATATATATATATATATATATATATATATATATATATATATAGGCGTAGGAGTGATTGTGTGGTAAGTAGCGTGCTTACCTACCACATGGTTCCGGGTTCAGTCCGACTGCGTGGCACCTTGGGGAAGTGTCTTCAACTATAGCCTCGAGCCGACCAAAGCCTTGTGAATGGATTTGGTAGATGGAAACTGTGTGTCTGTGTTTGTCCCCCCAACATCGCTTGACAACTTATCGGTTCGGCAAATGAGATCGATGCCAAAAATAAGTTCTGGGGTCGATTTGCTCGACTTAAGGCGGTGGTCCAGCATGGCCACAGTCAATGACTGAAGCAAGTAAAAGAGTAAAGAGAGTATATATATATATATATTATATATATATATATATACATATATATATATATACATATATATATATATATATAATATACATATATATATATATACATATATATATGATTTAAACTTACGGTATTGTGGTTGTTTGAATGGCTAAGTGTTCTCTTATTACGTGGGTGATCAGTGATAACAGTGTTATCGGTCACACGATTTCATTTGACACCGTCAAATTTCGCAATATGTTCCACAAAATTTGGCGTGGTAGAGTAAGGTAGTTTTAGCGTGTGTCTGTTAAAAGAAATTATGATACAGGTTAGATGCAGGGACCTGTTTATCTAAAGCTTGGGAAAATGTTCCAGCTACATGTGAAGCAACATTTACACTAAAAGGAAATATACATGAAACTGTTATCTTCATTCTTTTATTCATTATATATACACGCAAGTATTCGCGGGTGGGGTGCGTGCGTGTATGCGTGTGTATAAACACGGTATGAATGTGTGTGTGTGTGTGTATAATATATAATATATATATAATATATGTATAATATATATATAATATATATATAATATATATACAATATATATATATAATATATATATAATATATATGTATATATACATATAATATGTATATATACATTTATATATATATATTATATATATACATATATATACAATATATGATATATATATATATAATATATATATATATCTATATATATATATATATATATATTATATATATATATATATATATATAATATATATATATATATATAATATATATATATATATATATGAAGAAGCTATCAAAAACTTCTATGGATAAAAGTTTATAGCAACATAAACAATATATTACTATGTAGGTGTGATAGATTCAGAGAAACTCGAAGTACTTTCAATTAAAAAAATATATATATTATCGGGATACAATTACGGTTCTGAAACCCAGATGCTTTTAAAAATATATGAAGAACATTTTCAACGGGGAAGCGAATAAAATCATATTTCAATCTTACGCAATAACATGCAACAGAAAATCATATACGTACGGCCATAACGTATAGATATTATTTTGAATGTCTTATGCTTCAAATGCCCTTCCTTTGTTTATAATATCTATATGGAAGCACATCAGCGCATTCAGATTTAACGTACACTTGAAGCTATAAATATAAATATTTCTCAAAGCACAGAAATGTTTTCTATGTAGGAACTACCAAAGAGACCCGTAAACGAAAGATTTGTAGCAATTGGAATAAATATAACGTTATGCAATCTTACCGGATAACTGGATGTAAAATCTAAAACAATCTTCGGGTAGAGAGATATACAGAAAGATAGATAGATAGATAGATAGATAGATAGATAGATAGATAGATAGATAGATAGATAGATAGATAGATAGATAGATAGATAGATAGATAGATAGATAGATAGATAGATAGATAGATAGATAGATAGATAGATAGATAGATAGATAGATAGATAGATAGATAGATAGATAGATAGATAGATAGATAGATAGATAGATAGATAGATAGATAGATAGATAGATAGATAGATATCAATATACACATGAATGTAAAACGGAATTCAAGTGCTTCCGCGAAATCAGTGACTTTTGAATCACGAACCAAGCATTCTTCAGAAGATATACAAATATGTGTATATGTGTGCGTGCGTGTGTGCCTGTGTGTCTCTGTGTGTTTATGTGCGTGTTTGAAGAGAGAGGGGCAGAGAGAGATGAGTATAAAGGTGGCTAGCTAGCTTTATATATATATATATATAATACAGTGTACATTCAAACACATAAGAGAAATCCATTCATGGCATTCCTCACGCTAGAAAGAACAGCTAGCTTCCAAAACCACAAAATTAGGGATAAAATCCCGAAAGGAACGAAATTAAAAAAATAGAGAGACAGACAGGACAGACTGACAGATAGAGACAGAGACCATCCACGTTGAATACATAAAAATACCGCGATAAATGTATTTATTTGAAACTGTTCTGACCCCTAGTGTGTTTCTCTTTAAAGATAGACTATACACAGCAAAGTGCATTAACAAGAATAGATTTAACCGAAATGCAGCGAGCTGGCAGAACCTTTATCACCCTGGGCGAAATGCTTAGCCGTATTTTGTCTGCCGCTACGTTCGGAGTTCAAATTCCACAGAGGTCGACTTTGCCTTTCATCCTTTCGGGGTCGATAAATTAAGTACCAGTTACGCACTGGGGTCGATGTAATCGACTTAATCCCTTTGTCTGTCCTTGTTTTTCCCCTCTATGTTTAGCCGCTTGTGGGTAATAAAGAAATAAGAATAGATTTAACCGATGCAATAAAGTTACGTATGCCTCTGTGTGTGTGTGTGTTGTGTGTGTGTGTGTGTTGTGTGTGTGTGTGTCCCTGTGTTTATGTGTATCAATTGTGTATGTATATCTATGCACATGCGTCTGCATAATTCTTCGTATATACAGAAATGCAATGTCGAACTCCCTTGGACATCAATTGAGTCAACAGCCACGAAAAACACGCTGGCGGTTGTGATGATTTGAAACCCCGCCACCTAGAAGAAATAAGAGAGCTGTGGAAAGGATACTCAGTCATGGTAGTGCTCCAGCATGGCCGCAACCGTGTCGCTGAAACGCCTGGATGAAATAAAAGAAATATAATACACATATATATTTATATGACCAGTATCTGTATATACATATGATGACACATAAGGCCGGCGAGGTGGCAGAATCGTTAGCACGCCGGCTGAAATGCTTAGCGTTACGTTCTGAGTTCAAATTCCGCCGTGGTCGACTTTA
>NC_043001.1:11319063-11326563 GCF_006345805.1 Octopus sinensis | reverse complement strand
CAGAAATGTTGTGAAATGATGGAGAACTAAATTGGCTTAAATATTCAATATAGTAACATCATTCTCATCTATCTTTTCTTTTCTATCTTTTCTTTAAAATCATTAAAGAGCGCCTTGTCTCTTACAATTGCAACAAGACGGGGTCTTGTCGGATTCCAACGAGTAACCTTCACTGGAAGGCACACAATAAGGTCGAAACACCGAGGCGTCTCAAACTTGCTTTACATATGTGAATCCCATCTGTTATGAAAAGCCATTGTCTAAAAAGGATTGTTGTCCTCCTTTGACGAAAAACAAGTGACCAGGTATTCACGTTCGAATCTGCCACGACATATTTAGAAGACATAAATACCTTATTGTTTGGCTTCTAATTTGTTCTGCATCAAAGTCATCAGTTACACATATATATATATGGCACTCCCACATTCTTCTTCTTCTTCTTCTCTTCTTCTTCTTCTTCTTCTTCTTCTTTCTTCTTCTTCTTCTTCTTCCCAGAAATCACAACGATCTCGAACCCACAAGAATAAACAAGTGACACAGAGACAGGCAGAAACAAGGAAAATGCAACTTGTATTTGAATACAATGCAAATATTCTTTTTTCTTTTAATTTTTCCAAAATTTAATTATTTTCCATACTTACAGTTGAAAAAGTCTCAATAACTGAAACCGGTACTGAAATGTTCTATATAAAATTATTTTAGCATTTTCTATCTTGACTATCGTTTCCATATATATATATATATAATAGAGAGAGAGAGAGAGAGAGAGAGAGAGAGAGAGGGAGAGAGAGATACTCCTATTCCTTTTTCCGAATCATCTTTTCCTACTCAGTTTTTTTTCATCTTCGTATAGTCCTTTCCGCTCTTATTCTGTTTTTCTCTTAATCCCTGTCCTTCTCTCCCCTCCCAGAAGGTACCGCGTGACCATCCTGTATCTTTTAAGTTTAAACTACCCATTTTTTGACACTGACTTTTGCTCATTTGCATTATTTGCAGCTCCTGCTTTGTTTATAATTCTAAGTTTAGTTCTACCTCATGACCTTCCCATATTATAATTCTTTTTATTTACACGCAAAATTTCGAAAAATATTTTGGGGAAAATTTTCGAAAAATTTTTGGGGAAAATATTCCTTGAAAACTTTCCAAAAATTTTTGGGGAAAATTTTCGGTGAAAATTTGCGAAAAATTTTGGGAGAAAATTTTCGGTGAAAGTTTCGAAAAATTTTCGAAAACTTTTTGGAGAAAATTTTCGGTGAAAATTTTCGAAAAATTTCTAGGTAAAATTTCGGTGAAAATTTTTGGGTAAAATTTTCCGTGAAAATTCTTAGGTAAAATTTTCCAATAATTTTGGGGTAAAATTTTCGAAAAATTTTTGGAGAAAACTTTCGGTGAAAGTTTTCGAAAAATTTCTAGGTAAAATTTTCGGTGAAAAATTTTTGTAGAGAATTTTCGGTGAAAAGTTTCGAAAAATTTTTGGGTAAAATTTTCGAAACATTTTTGGAGAAAATTTTCGGTGAAAAGTTTCGAAAAATTTTCGGTGAACATTCTCGAAAAATTTGTCTGGTAAAATTTTGGGTGAAAATTTTTGAAAAATTTTTGGGTGAAAACTTTCGAAACATTTTTGGGGAAAATTTTTGGTGAATCTCACTCACCTCCCACATCATTAAAGTGTTTGAAAGAGCTATCAAGGATAGCTGACTTCCTGGGGACGCACAAACTCCTAAATGCAAATCAGCATGGCTTTCGCTGTGGCAGGGACTGTCTTACACAGCTCTTACACCACATTGAAGATGTACTCAAAGCCTTGGGAACAGGTTCGAACTCTGATGTCATATATCTTGACTTCAGTAAGGCGTTCGACAGGGTAGACCATAATATCCTACTCTCAAAATTGGCAAATGTTGGAATCTGTGGAAAAGTTTTACACTGGATCAAGTACTTCCTGGCGAATAGAACACAACACGTTGTAGTTGATGGAGTCCAATCAAGCCCAGCAAAAGTCACCAGCGGTGTCCCCCAAGGGACTGTCTTGGGTTCGCTACTCTTCATAATTTACATAAACGATATAGCTCGTAGGATGAGTTCCTGGATCTTAAGAACTTTCCGGTCTAGAGAACAAGGTGTCATCATACCACTTTTCGCCTCCTTTGTACAGCCACACCTCGAATACTGCTGCCCATTTTGGTCTCCCCATACAAGACAAAACATCTCGAGGATTGAATCACCCCAGAGGGCACTCACTAAACGAATTGAAGGCATGGCTGCTCTCGATTATTGGGATCGCCTTAAAGCCTTGAAACTCTACTATCTCCAGCGTCGCCGTGAGCGGTACATCATTTGTACGATGTGGAGAATATACCGCCAACTTTGCCCAAACGACCTGAACATTAGCTTCAAGGTTCATCCAAGACTGGGACCACGGGCCATGCGTCCCCTGCCCAATTCAAGTTCACAGCATACATGTACACTGCAACATAATTTCTTTTCCTCAACAGGCCCTGCCCTATTTAACATTGTCCCGAAAGATATCAAAGAGGAAAAGGATCCCATCAACTTTAAACGGAGTCTGGATAGATTCCTTCAAGGAATACCAGATAAGCCACCCATAATTGGATACAACTCACCCAACAAAAACTCACTACTTGAATGGACCATAAACAAAACTTGACTTAAACAGGATTCAAATAATCCTATCAGGTGGTGCTATTAAGTTAGACATGGCCTGGACAAATCATTGGTCGAAACATATCTAAGTTTATCTAAGTTTATATATATGTATACATATATAATATATATATATATATATATATATATAATATATATATATATATATATATATATATATAATATATATATAAGTATATATATATTATATGTATATATATATATATATATATATATATATATATATATATATATGTATATGTATATTATATATATATATAAAATATACCAATGTACAAACGTACACACATACACACACACAAATCATTGTTTAAATTAAATTCAAGCACGTAGTTAAAAGAAATGTTGCTTTTTTTTAATGTGGTTTTCCTTTTCTTAAATTTTACTTCTAAAGTTTACGACGGCAAAAATATCCTTTTCAAATTTGAATAATATTCAGGAAAATCAGTCAAGTTTTAACAACAGCACTGTGAAAGGCTGACCTGCCTCTTTCGTAGAATGGTTGACAAGCAGCTACTGCTTTATACATTGAATTATTGAAGCTATTCATTCCGCCTCCAGGCTTAAGCAAAGAAAATTGTTTTTGTCTCAATATTATATATCTTTGAAAAAGATGTTTTGTAATCGAAGATTTAAGACGAAAAAATATATCAGAAAAATAATAAAATAACTGCATTATTTTAAGTCTGTCTACTTTCTTGAAACTACGTTTCTCTCTCTTTACTCTTTTACTCTTTTACTTGTTTCAGTCATTTGACTGCGGCCATGCTGGAGCACCGCCTTTAGTCGAACAACTCGACCCCGGGACTTATTCTTTGTAAGCCCAATACTTATTCTATCGGCCTCTTTTGCCGAACCGCTAAGTGACGGGGATGTAAACACACCAGCATCGGTTCTGAAGCAATGCTAGGGGGACAAACACAGACACACAAACACACACACACATACATATATATATATATATATATATATACATACATACGACAGGCTTCTTTCAGTTTCCGTCTACCAAATCCACTCACAAGGCATTGGTCGGCCCGGGGCTATAGCAGAAGACACTTGCCCAAGATGCCACGCAGTGGGACTGAACCCGGAACCATGTGGTTGGTAAGCAAGCTACTTACCACACAGCCACTCCACTTTCTGTTTATTATTTTTTTTTCTATAACATTTTAAGAACTTATTCTGTTTTTGTTGATTGGACATTGAAGTGATCCATTTTGAAATTGTAATCTAGTCACATCCGGTCGTGCAGCTTCTTCAGCACACATCTTCTGCCTTTAGTCTTGAACTCACCTAGGACAGACAAACGGATTAAGACGATTAGAACGACCTCAGTGCGTAACTGCTACTTATTTAATCGACCCCGAAAGGATGAAAGGCAAAGTCGACCTCGGCAGAATATGAACTCAGAACGTAACAGCAGACGAAATACCTATTTCTTTACTGCCCACAAGGGGCTTAACACAGAGGGGACAAACAAGGACAGACAAACGGATTAAGACGATTAGAACGACCTCAGTGTGTAACTGGTACTTATTTAATCGACCCCGAAAGGATGAAAGGCAAAGTCGACCTCAGCAGAATATGAACTCAGAACATAAAGACAAATGAAATGCCTATTTCTTTACTACCCACAAGGGGCTTAACACAGAGGGGACAAACAAGGACAGACAAACGGATTAAGACGATTAGAACGACCTCAGTGCGTAACTGGTACTTATTTAATCGACCACTAAATGGATGAAAGGCAAAGTCGGCCTCTCTGGAATTTGAACTCAGAACGTAACGACGGATGAAAGATCGCTGAGCATTTCGCCCGGCGTGTTAACGTTTCTACCTTTCGAAAGTTAAATATTAATCCCAAAATAAGTTAAGTCATCAAATCTGAAAGAGAGTAACAGTGAAGAGGTATATATTTCAATGGGTTTAGAGAAATGAAAAAAACATAACCACTCTGGGTCTCGAACTCAGAATGTTAAGGTATACAACTATACGTCGCAGAGTATTTTGTCAGTTACTTAACTAAATGTGTCAATACCCGGCCAGTTTTAATTAAATATTATACAATGTTCCGAGGTAATTATTATTATTCTAATTAGTATACAGCGTTTCTGGAGGCTTATACTTTAGATTTCCCTTTACCGAATTCCAGGCAATTCTTCTAACTACATTTAATGCTTCGTAATGTGAAAACAGATATATTAACTGCTGTAATAAGAATAAAGAGACGAAAGGTGAGAGCTGTTAAATGTCTCAAACTCGCTGAATTATCAAATAAAATGTAAATGTAGTTGGTTTCGCTTAATTGCTAATTGGATAATGACATAATTCGGTAAATTGCAGAACTTTTTCAAATGACGAATTATACAGCGTCAAATCTATGTAAAAGTGATCCGTTAATAGCAGACTTTTTCTCCGATTTTAAGTTCTGAAAACTTATCCCAGTGGTCAGGAAATTTACTTTATCCTTAGTTCCTTCATAGAATCGTTAACTTTATCGATTACAATTGATAAAATACTTAATTTAAAAACCATTCCATTCGTCTCTTGTGTCATTACTGCAGCTTTTTAATCTGAAGTATTTAAAGAAATTTAATGAAAATACAAAAATTTATAAATAACAACAAAAATTTATAGTTCTATCTAACGACATTAATTAGGGTCCCTACAAATACCATTATTTTAATATTGTGAGTTTTGCTGCTACTTAGAATTTTGTTACTATTTCTTGCCGAGTGTCTTCCCGATACCTAGGGAAAACTATTCACTGTATACATTGACAGACCATTAAACTAAAGAGGCTAACATGTTCATTTACAAAATGTAATAAAGTTAAATAGAAAATCATTATTTATATGGATGGTAATACTTAATTTAAGAACAACTCCATTCTTCTCTTGTGTCATTACATCAGTTTTTTTAATCGGAAGTATTTAAAGAAATATAATGAAAATACTTACGACAATTTATAAAGAACAATAAACATTTATACAGTTCTATATTTAAGAGATGATGAATTATTTACATTATTTACATTTGACGAATATTTGTCCTCATCTTGTTTTTTGTTAATAACGTGTATGCTGATATACCCTCCAGCCTTAATCAGGTGTCTTGGGGAAATTAATCAGGTGTCTTGGCTTACCCAAGGTGCTGCACTGAGAGACTGGAATCGAAACCACAAAAAATTCAAAGAGGAAGGCTGTCTGTGCAGAGCAAAAGGATCTGGACGACTACTAACATCGGCAGAGACGGTCGAGCGGGTTCGCCAAAAGCTCTTGCGAAGCCCCAAGAAGTCCATAAGAAGAACAAGTCTGGAAACCCAGATTCCTCCAACGACAGTTTGGCGCGTCCTGAGGAAACGTTTCCTAATGAAACCCTACAAGTTGGAGCTCGTTCAGGCCATAACGGCAGATGACAACTGAAAGCGCAAATAATTGTGTTGATATGCAAGAGAAGCTTGAATAAGCCGAGTTCAAGGAACGTGTGGTTTTCAGTGATGAGGCAACATTTCATACGAACGGCAAAGTCAATAAGCATAATGTTCGCATTTGGGGCAAAAACAATCCCTATTCCACAGTTGAGCATGAGAGAGACTCACCAAAAGTGAATGTGTTCTGCGCCATCTCCAAGAAGCATCTTCATGGCCCGTTTTTCATTGAGGGAAATGTGACTGGCGATGTTTATCTGCAAATGATTCAGAACTAGCTAATGGATGACCTCATTGTAAATGAACACGAAGACTTCATTTTTCAACAGGTCGGGGTTCCACCTCACTGGAAGATCACTGTGCGAACTTATCTCAATGACAATCTGCGAGGGAGACCTAACAACTTGAATTTTTTTTCTGTGGGGTATGAACCCCTCTTCCTACAAACATAGAGGAACTGGAGCAACGAATCATTACCGCACTGAAGACTGTTCCCCCAACGCATGCTGCAGCGTGTTTCGGGGGAGCTGGACTACCGACTTGACGTGTGTCGTGTCTCCGGCGGTGCGCATACTGAACATTTGTGAAATCGTTCATGGAATGCACATACCTTTGAATTTCTCATTCAAATTTGGAGGAATAAATCTTATGCTTCTCATCATTAAACCTGTTTATTTTCATTTGCTTTGACTAAGTAGATTCTGCTTTTGACTATGTAGTTTTTGAGATACCTTGTATATTAAAAATCATTTAATTTATCGCTTACCGCACGAATTTGGTTACCGCAATGAGAATTTCACCGGATTTCACTACCCAATTAAACGATATCAACTAATTCAGTTGTTTTCAATGTACTAATATTTTAATGAAGGTTAGAGAGGAGATTTTTATACAAGCTCCTGGCGGAGCATATCACAAAACATAATTACGACACACAGCTACAGCTGTTTTATTTCAAATACGCAGCTAAAACACAAAATAATGATATAAACTTTAATTAGTCTCACACGCCTGTTTCTGTTTGGTCTCTTCATCAAGATATTTTCTTTTGTAAATATTCATGTTTGACATGTGTGAGAGCGAAATTTTGCATTATGACGTAATGGAATTAGCATTCTTATTATTATTTAGATATATGCAGACATAAGATTTGATTAAGCCGAAGGAAGTTGGAGCTCCGCTCTTTTCAAATGTTTCTATTGAGACGTAATAATGATAACGCTAGCATTTTTTCTTTATTAAACAACATCTGACTTTGTTTGCCCTATACTTCATAGATTCGATGATTCAGCGAGTTACCAACGTTTAGGAGTTTCAAAACTGATACTTGACTAATAACTTCAACACTTCATCAGTAATATATTTTACAGACCAAGGCTGTG
>NC_043001.1:11284063-11314063 GCF_006345805.1 Octopus sinensis | reverse complement strand
ATTTTTTTATTCTTTTATTTATTCTTTTATCTACTTTACCACCGATTCCTTTGACCACTCCCCTAATAATGACAGTTTTGCGCCGTGCCTACCCCCAAAAATGTCCCCCACCACCACCCATTTGAACCTGCCTAAATGTATAAATGCCAAAACAACTCTTGTCTACTAGCTTCCTGATGATTTCTTTTGAATGAAACAGTTCTAGTCCTGTAGAAGCTCCTTCTATAAAATAAAATAAAAATATATATATATATATACAAACATATTCATATATACACATATATACATAACAGTTTTAAACTAATGAAGTTCCTGACATAAGCATTGTCATCTCCCTTACCGTTCTATACTCAAACACTTTGTTTTGAAACAGTTATATTGAGTTCAACACCAGGTTAATAAATAATCTCACAATACCTGAGCTATATTTATATATATACGAGCAAAATGCCCCCCATCCAATGGACAGTGCTGAGTTGTCAAACATTTAAACCAAATTTTCTCAAGACTATCCGACCGTACTCTAGGTCACCCCTTTGAGAAACACTGATTTAACCTAAATTTGAGACGACCACAAAAGAAGAAATAAAGATAGACTTTTTTCTATTCCAAAGGAAAACGATTTTATTCACACAAATATAGGCAACCGTAGAGTTTAAAGTACCAGGAAGTACATCGCAACAGCTGATGTATTTGCGCGTACAAATGCACGTTCCCACGGCTTTATCGATCGCATTCTCACCTGGAATCGATTTTTGTAATCTTTTCAAGAGTTATACACGCCCTGATACCGTCGGTATCTACATATCAAATTTGAGCGCAATCGGATGGAGGATGCCCGAGATCCTAGAAGACACACACACACACAGGCAGAACGGATTTTATATAATAGATATTTAAACATATTTACTTGTATATACATATATGTATATATATACAAATATATACACCAATTATATACGTTTTTATTATTTTTTGCAATTTACTTAATCATTGATATTTTATGGTTATTTTGATTTTAATATTTCTATTATATGTAATTTTCTAGATGGTGTAATTTAATTGTTCATTTTGAATTGATAAAAGGTAGGGTTTTTTCTAATTTTTATATATATATTATATTGTGTGAAATTTGATTTAGTGTTTCTAAATTGAATTGTTTCCCTGTAAGTTTGGATTTATATTCCCTCAAATAATAATTATTATATGTATATATATATATATATATAAAGATACGTATCCATACGTATGTGTATATGTGTGTTTGTGTGTTTTTTGTGTGTGAGCGTGTGTGTGTGGGAGGGAGACCACATTTTGAATTTTCGATATAACATCATGTGATATATAAGCAAAGATCTAAGTGAAACTACTGCACCATTCACAGGGAATATATAAATGAATTGAGAAACGATAAAGAATTCTCAATATATGAGTACAGTTACTTTGAAGGATTCTGAATATTTATAAAAAAAAGCTTTATGCAAGCTTCAAGATGTAATGTATAAAAGCTACAACCAACAGAAGAAATGTCGTTGCACCTATTCCTTATTGGCCTGGAAAGAATATTTTTATACAGCGTATCTTACATGTAAATCTATTCTTTTTAATAGATGCAAAATATTATTTGAAGCATGCAATGAATTCACATGTATCTACAGTAATGTTCTAACACCAAATGATTTAAGTCTAACAGTCTTTGGTACGGTATTTGAAAAATCAGTGTCTGAGGTTTTTTTAGTTTTTTCTGGGTTTTATATATATATATATCTGTCTTAGTGAAATCATTAAAGTTGTAAAAAGTTTTATAAGAGACGCCCTAGATATGTTGAACCATCATGTTAATAGAGGGAATGTATTTACTAATATCCCTCACGACTTTGAAATTGTAGTGCTTACGTTCCGGTTAGAGAATTTTGCTGAATATGAAGAACATATCGAAAAAGAATCTTTAAATAAAGGACTAAAATTTATTTCTCAAACTAACTATTACAAGTTTAATGTTACCTATTACTGACAAAAATTCGAGAGCACCGACCCAGCCTATGCAAATTTAGTCAAGGGATACTCTAGCTACGAAAATATGAAAATTCGTTCTCTCAGTGTATAGAAGAAAATTGCTTTAGTTACTCTTTTACTTGTTTCAGTCATTTGACTGCGGCCATGCAGGAGCACCGCCTTTAATCGAGCAAATGGATCCGGGACTTATTCTTTTTGTAAGCCCAGTACTTATTCTATCGGTCACTTTTTGCCGAACCGCTAAGTGACGGGGACGTAAACACACCAGCATCGGTTGTCAAGCAATGCTAGAGGGACAAACACTGACACACAAACATATACATACACATACATACATATATATACATATATACGACAGGATTCTTTCAGTTTCCGTCTACCAAATCCACTCACAAGGCATTGGTCGGCCCGAGGCTATAGCAGAAGACACTTGCCCAAGATGCCACGCAGTGGGACTGAACCCAGAACCCAGAACCCAGAACCATGTGGTTGGTAGGCAAGCTACTTACCACACAGCCACTCTTGCGCCTATAGTTTTGGAAATAAAAACAAAGAAATTCTATGAATTTAAACCACTACTTCATAGAGTCAATAGAATTCACAATGGAATTCTAGATATTTTAATTATGAATGACCAGAATTTAATTGAGGAAGAGGCGTATTTTAGAAACACACGAATGTCTATTTTTCACTTGGTTTCCCCAGCAACACATTCGTAAAAATATTCCCTTTTACTTTAGCCAAAATGACAGGCAAAAATAGGTCCGATATGAATAACTTCTATGCACGACTTACGTTTTATGAAGATATATTAATCTCGTGTTAGAAAATTCGTGAGTTGAAAGTGCAGTGCTTGGAATTTTCCAGCATTCAACTACATACTGCTTATTTCTGCCAACAACTTATCGAATTCAGGCTCTGCTGTAAGCTTGCGACGTCATCTTATTTATCTATCTATCTTTATATATATATATATAAATATATATATATATTTAAAATTAAGGATAAAATCTTTATAAGAAATTATCGGTAGTTAGCGTGAAAAACCTCGTAAGAGAAAAAATCTGTAAATTTTTCCGCTTTGAAAATATTTATTTATATTATATAGAGTACCCTCTCTCTATATATATATATGTATATATGTACATACATGCATATATATATATATATATATATATATATATATATATATATATATATATATACGTGTGTTGTGTGTATGTATATATATATATATTGTATATATGTAAAAGGGACAGGCAACAGGTTGCTTGGCCGCATACCAAAAAATTAGAAATAGCAGTCAAGACTGTTTATTTCTATTTTCTACAAGTGGGGCTCCACATAAGACATAACCTGTAGTTCACATATGCAAAACAGAAGGAATAGATAACGAAAACAGAGTCTAGCGGTTATCTGCGAACATCATGTTTCTGGATTATAAATATATTGAATATATATTTCATATATATTTTTAATATATATTTCATATATATTTTTAATATATATTTCCTATATATTGCAAATATATTTCACATCCGTCTTCAGCGCAGCTTTCCATTGAAATAGATTTATCAAATGCTACGTACCTCGAACTTTCTGATCATGCGACATCAAAATAGTTGAAGAAAGCGAGCATAGGCTAAACCTAAATAGACAGTTGAATTCGTAAATCTTCCCTCCAAAATTTTGCCATGCGCATTACAAAGATAGTTCCATAGGGGTAAGAACTATGGGTTGTCGTAAGGGAGTGAAAAATCCAATTAGTAATATAATAATAAGAGTAAATAATTTCTATAGAAATTATTTACTCTTATTATTATATATATATATAGAAGAGACCAATGTGTATGTACGCCGCTGTATTTTTATATATAAAAAATATCAAAATTGGACAAGAACATCCAGACAGTTTGGTGATACAAAAAGGGACAACAAACCATCCAGACAGACGATACTAAGAAAACAAGGACGGGTCATTCGGAGTTTTCTTTCCTCGGTCGAGTTCCAGATTATCTTTGGAATTTCGTCTGGTTATACTCGAGACTGCTCCAATCTGGCCAAGGAAAAACTAAGCTAAGAGTACTAGATTCCTTGGAAGAGAGCAGCGAATGTATACGAAAACAAGGACGGAAATGAAAACGGAGAAATGGTACACAAATACAAATAACAGGGTATCTATATATATAAAACTGTAGTTGTGTGAGTGTCTGTCCCCTTCGATTTAGATTCCTAACTACTCCCACATTTTGCGGTGCAGTTTAACCAAAACCGGGTATCTTATAGCCGTGATTCATATCGAGCCCTTCTGGGTATTAGCGCGCATCTACGATGAGTCTACGATTTTAAAAATAATTTACCATCATTTTTTTCCATTTTCATGCATATTTTTTTTAAAGGGAAGTAACTCTCTAAAAATGTCTACGATGAGTCAACGATTTTTAAAAAAAATTACCATCATATTTTTTCCATTTTTAATGCATTTGTTTGCTATTTTTTGGCTATAACTCTCTAAAAATGCTGTATAGTTATTTCCCTTACAAACCCGAGCAACGCCGGGCGATACTGCTAGTTATATATATATATGTATCAAAGGAATACTAAACAAACCAAGGGACCTAAGGCATACGGAGCTGCATTGGGTTGTGTAATGAAAGCACGCAATAAAATACAGTCTCCTGGAAAATGAGAATAATAATTACAATGGGCAGCAAGTAACAATATCACAGTAGATTCAGTTACGAAGTTGAGAAGTGACAAAGAACGTCAAGTCAACCAGCTGAGACGTACTCATCATACTAGCCATGCCATTCAACATTCTTCACGTCAGTAGGCGTTTAATAAGAAATGCCTATGTTTCCTTATTGATGAAACACAAAAAAATTCTTTTGAAAAGGGGAAAAAAAATGTTGCTTCCATTATATATTTAGTTTCTTTAACATTTCCATTTGTTTTTGTGTCGTTATATTTTTTTTATTACCATTCTGTATTTCCTTCTCTTCATAAGGTATTTCTTTTTCTCTGATTTTTTTCTTTTTACTAATTATGTGTGTGCGTGTGTATTTATGCGCATGCTTGTGTTGTGTATATGTGTGAATGTGTGTGAGAGAGTGAGAGAGGGTAAGAGAGAGAAGAATAACAGTAGCGTGTGTTCGTTTGTCAAAGTAAACTCCACAATGGTGTTTAAATGTTCAAATAGTAGTTTTCTTTTATACTACCAGATATCTCACTAACACATTGCTATCTTTCCACCTTTCTGTCTTCCTCTCTCGATCGCTGCATATATATATATATATATAAAAAATACTTATAAATTTGTATGTATCTGTGTGTACATATATTTATATACATATATACATATATGCACATATATATAAGTACATATACATATATATGTATATATATACATATATAAATACAAATACATATATGCATATATGCATGCATGGTTTCGCATATATGCATATATATATGTGTGTGTGTGTGCGTGTGCGTGTGTATGTATAATTGAATTAGTGGGAATCAACAAGAAGTATAGATATGTGTAAGTATATACACATATACGTATATGTAGAAATATATACAATATATATACATATATGTATATATATATATGTATATATATATATATATATATATATATATATGTATATATATATATATATATATATATATATATATATATATATATATACATATATATATATGTATGTATGGATATATGTATGTATGTATATGTATATATACCTCAAACTGCGCAAAGTCTTTGTATTGCAGACAGATTTAATAGCTAAAGAAAACAGTTAGCGAAAGAAAGGTTTTTTAGAAGCAGTTCAGGCGAAACAAACAAAACTAAACCCTCCCCGGTAAAGTAATGGAAATGACAGAGAAGAGTAATTAAAAGAGAGTAGATTCGGGAAAGAAACAAAAACTTGAGGATGCATTTACTTAAATTTAAATGCTCTGCTTCTTTTATACACGCATAAATACTTACATATACACACACACATATATGTGTGTGTGTATATGTGCGAATGTGTATACATGTGTATTTAGAAAGAGTTGTTTGGTTGATGCATTGTATGATATTAAACCATATTATAAGATTGTTAAAAGGCCAAAAAACAATACAGAATGGATGAATATCAGAAGTGAAAACCGAACAATACTTAATAGTGTGTTTCTTCAATATTTCGGGGTTAGAACAGCTTCATCGGAATACATAGAGATATGGAGACGTTATAGAATTGTTTTCTTTGCTTGGATGTGCGGGAACGAATAGACATAAGGAGATAGTTGTTTTTATGGTAATCAGTGTATCTCGTGATGTTCTTTTCTGTTTAATGAATATAGCCATCTTTATACTAAGATTGCCTATGTTGCGTTCTATGGTTATGATAATTATAGTAAAGTCCTGCGCAATTCAATAGGTGTGCCTGTGTCCTCTGGTACAGATGTGGAGCTCTCTGGTGATTCTGCCCGTGTAGGATACGTCTTATTTGCTATAAACTACTCAGTACATTCTGCAGTACAGATACCATCAGTGTTATCACTACAGTGTCGTGGTGAAGGCAAGCGGCTTAGTGGTTAGATTATTCGGTTCATGATCGTAAGGTCATGAGTTCGATTCCTGGTGGTGCATTGTGGCCTTGAACAAGACACTTTATTTCACGTTGCTCCAGTCCTCTCAGCCAGCAAAAATGAGTTGTACCTGTATTTCAAAAGGCCGGCCTTGTCACATTCTATGTCACGCAAAATCTCTTTGAGAACTACGTTAAGTCTACGCATGTCTGCGGAGTGCTCAGCCACTTGCACGCTAATATCACGATCGGGTTCTTCCATTGTAAAAATCGAGTAGAAATACTGCCAAACATTTTGTCCGGAGCACCACTTGGACAGAGTCGGACAAAATGTTTGGCAGTATTTCTACTCGATTTTTACTTTCTTAGCACAAAAACCCAGTGTATTCAACTTTGCCTTTCATTCCTCAGAGATTAATAAAACACACAACAACGAAAGACCGCATGAGTGAATCGAATGCCTTTCCTAATTATATGCCATGTACCGAAATCATAAAATAGGTTGGCAAAATCGTTAGAGCGCCGGAAAAAGTGTCTTTGTTTCATTTGTTACAGTTCATTTCATTTCATTCTGAGTTCCCATTCCACCGATGTCAGCTTTTCATTTCAAACTTTAAGGGGCCGATAAAATAAATACCAGTTGTCAACGACCTATTCTCCCCTTAAATCGCTGGTCTTGTGCAAAATTTTTCAACCGTTATTATTATTATTATTATTATTATTATTATTATTATTATTATTATTATTATATTATTATTATTATTATTATTATTATTATTATTATTATTATTATTATTATCATTATTATTATTATTATTATCATTATCATTATTATTATTATTATTATTATCATTGTCATTTACTTTTACTCTGCATGTTTGATGCAATCACCTGCCGGGGCACACCCAGCGCCCTAGGGCAAGTGAAGGTTAAGAGTTGTTGAAATATAGCTGAAAGCTTGGGGAGGGGAAGTAGAGATAAATCTCCATGTAATACAACACAAACATTTACATTGATAGGGTTTTTCTAAGGATGTGGGCAGTACTTGTTAGCACAATCTTTTGGATTTCCTTGAGACATGGTTTTCCAGGGATATTGTCTAGGTGTTTCTGACATCCCTTTTTATCATACCTAGGGCACCTACAATAACAGGAACAGTTTTTGTTTTAAGATTCCACATCCTCTGTATTTCGATTTCCAGGTCCTTATATTTACTAAGTTTGTCAAATTCCTTGACAGATACATTTTTATCAGTGGGGACGCTTACTTCTATTAGTCTGCAGGTATTTTCTTCCCTGTCTTTAACAATTATGTCTGGTCGATTAGCCTTGATCGTTCTGTCAGTGTGACTGGAAAATCCCAGAGGATGGTGACATCTTTACCTTCAACAACTGGCTGAGGATGGTGTTCATACCAGTTAGCAGGAGTGTCGGATTTGTAGTGTTTACATATCTTCCAATGTATATACTGTCCTACCCTATCGTGGCGATTTTTGTATTCGTTTGGTGTCAGCACAGGACATCCCGAAACGAGATGGTCTATCGTTTCGTCAAATGTGTCGCAGAATCTGCATTTAGGGTCAGTACCGTTTCGGAGAACGTTAGCCTGGTAATTTCTGGTAAACAAGCTTTGATCTTGTGCTGCCATTATGAAACCTTCAGTCTCTGCTTTCAATCCAGAGCTCTTCAGCCACTGATGGGTTGTTGCTTGGTCTACATCAGCATTTTGGCTTCGGAGAATATATTGTCCATGCAGGGGCTTCTGGCTCCACCGCCTCTCAATTTGATTCTGCCCGTTCTTTTTTGCAGTCTGCTTGATTCGCTTTGCTTGCTTGGTAGCAGTGGTTTCCGGCTCTTCATCTGATTCAAGGTTAATGTCTAGTTCCCTTTCGAACTTATAAGCTTCCTTGACAATAGAATGCAGCTTTTTGCTGCTTTCGTGTTCACACACAAGTCGCAGCATCCAGTCCTTTGTACTAGATAGGTACCTGTTCGTTCCTACAGTAGAGGTCTTATAGCACAGCTCTAATTGCATCATTCCTCTCCCCCCGCTGCTTCTAGGTAGGTACAAGCGGTCTATATCTGCCTTAGGGTGGTGCATGCTCTTGGATGTCAGTAACTTTCTTGTCTTCCTGTCCAAGCGTTGGAGTTCCGTAAGGTTCCAGTTAATGATATTAAAACTGTACTGGACTACTGGAAGTGCCAGGGTGTTAATGGCCTCAATGCAATTTTTGGAGTTGAGTTCAGTCTTCAGTACAAGCCTTATTCTCCTATAGTATTCCTTTCTTATTTTTTCCTTCATAGTAGCATGATGTATACCATCTCCTTCGTTGATTCCTAGGTATTTGTAACTTTCCTGTGGGTCAAGTTCCTTGATGGTAGTGTCAATATCTAATTTAACAGAAGCTGTTTGCCTGATCTTGCCTCTTACAAAAGTTGCTTTAGCACACTTATCAAGGCCAAAATCCATTCCGATATCATTGCTAAACTCTTTAACAGTTGTTAGCAGCCCTTCTAGCTCTTGGTCATTCCTGGCAAACAGCTTTAGGTCGTCCATATAGAAAAGGTGGTTTATTAACTTACTAAAAACTTTGTACCCATATTTGGTACTATCCAATTCGTTTGAGAGTGGGATCAGTGCCATGCAAAAAAGTAATGGAGAGAGGGAGTCACCTTGAAAGATGCCTCGTTTGATGTTGATGCTGTTGGACTGGCTCATCCCATTACTATGGCTTAGAAAGAGACGTGTGTTCCACATGGTCATGCTATTCTCTAAGAATTTTGAGACGACAGGAGAGATCTTGTATATCTCAAGGGCCTTGAGTATCCATTTATGGGGACACTGTCATACGCTTTCCTGTAGTCTATCCATGCCATACTCAGGTTTTTGTTTTTGCTCCGGCAATTCTCTACAATCATTCTGTTTATGAGCAATTGGTCTTTGCACCCATAAGAGTTTCTTTTACAACCTTTTTGAGCTTGTGGAAGGATAGAATTTTGATCAAGGAAAGCGTACATTCTCTCCGTTATTATGGATGTGAGGATTTTGTAGGTGGTGTTGAGACATGTTATTGGCCGGTAATTCTTTGGGTTTTTTGTGTCTTCGGTTTTAGGTAATAGGTAGGTGGTTCCTTCAGTCAGCCAAGCAGGTATTTGCTCTGGGTTCTGAAACATCCGCCCGCAGAGATTCAATCTCTTTTTGTATCG
This sequence comes from Octopus sinensis, assembly GCF_006345805.1. Lineage (NCBI taxonomy): Eukaryota > Metazoa > Mollusca > Cephalopoda > Octopoda > Octopodidae > Octopus > Octopus sinensis. Next base: position 11,304,261 of record NC_043001.1, on the reverse strand, counting down.
CTACTTTCCACTTAGGAGGTTCATTGACATGCCTGGCCTTTTTCCTTGTCATCTTAATACCTAGTTGGGTAGTTACTACTTTAGCAGTGGAATAAATGAGATTATTTAAGGTTGTCAAATCATTCCCCTTATTTCTTAAGATCTGTCCTAGGGCAACGTTATATGTCATGATTGTGTTGTTATTTCTTGTGCCATTTGAAAACTTTGGTAGTGGTTCTCTATTAACCATGTCAGTGAGCTCAATCTTGCCGAGTTCTCTCATAATGTCCACTTTTGCTTCCATAATCTTTTCTCTATTATTCACCTCAAATTCTATGTCATATCTATTTTGGTTTTCTTGAGGAAGGTCTACGTTCTCCTCTTTTTTCAAATCTCTCGTCTTCGCTATTCTTTGTTTAACTTCCCCATTGGGAAGTTGATTTGCCGCTTGTACACTGGCTTCTGTGCTACTGTTACCTATTTCGTCTACATTGTTGCTGTTTTCTTTTGGTCTACCATGAGCTATTAGTGTCCTAATTTTGTCAATTTCAGCGTCAGTTAGTCTTTTGTTTTTATTATATCTCTGCGTACATTACTTAATTTATTTGCGTCTATATATCTACGTACGTCATTGCCTACTGAATTTCTCCATGAGATGTATGTTTGTACACTGAGGTTATTGTTTGGGTTTAGTTGGGCTGTATAAAAAGCTTTCAACACATTTCTATAGTCCTCTCTGGTCCATTTTATACGTTTTGCTTTAGGTGGTGTTTTTGGTGGTGTCACTACAAGTCCAGAGTTAGAAGTATTCTGGTTCTGGTCACCTGGTAGATCGTCTTTTTGAGAGTTTGTTCCAGCAGCAAACTTTATTATTATTATTATATTATTATTATTATTATTATTATTATTATTATTATTATTATATTATTATTATCATTATTATTATTATTATTATTATTATTATTATTATTATTATTATTATCATTATTATTATTATTATTGAGTGAGAGAGCAGTTCATGCCATCAAAGTGACACTGGGGTAAAATATACGAAGCCCAATATACCCATCATGACTACCTGTCTGATAAAGGTACACCAGGCACATGCATCACAACCATATGTGCGCGACATGGTGATTTCATATCAAGATAAACAGCACATGACCTTGCGGGTGGGGCCCAGTTAGAATTTTCTTCAGGTCGAGTAACCCATCCCGCTCAAACGGTCCCTGAATAAGGGTTGTTTAAGGATGTTGAAAGAACCACCCATGTTTCCAGAGGTGAACTATTCAAACCCCAAAGAATCCCTCTCAACACATGGCTATGATGCTCCCCCACTACTTCTGCTCGTGATCAGAGATGCACATATCGTCAGCCACTAAGGGACATGCTCAACTGATTAAGGTCAAACAACTGACAAGCAAACCTGTGGTATTGAGCAGAATATTTGCTGTAAAACCCATCTTTTATACCAAGACAAAACAATGTACATGATAACACTTCCAATCAGTTAAGATCAGAAGCCATGAGAGCCACTGCCTGGTACTGCATCAGGGCATTTATTATTATTATTATTATTATTATTATTATTATTATTATTATTATTATTATTATTATTATTATTATTTTATTATTATTATTATTATTGCACAGCTTCTAACGCTGGAGATATACAACGGTGTCAGCTGTTCATTACCAGTGAACTATGGTAACACCTCTTATTTTTCGAGCACCTTCCAGAGTATTCGAGCAGTTCCAAGCAGTGCTGTTTTCTGCAAGTACTCCACCCTTATTGCAGCCCCTATTTGTTCCATGTATTTCTCGAGATTTTTACTATTATTATTATTATTATTATTATTATTATTATTATTATTATATTATTATTATCATCATCATCATCATCATCATCATCATCGTTGTTGTTGTTGTTGTTGTTACTTTTATTATTATTATTTAAGAGGGCGAGCTGGCAGAATTGTTAGCAAGCCGGGCGGTATTTCGTCTGCCGCTAGGTTCTGAATTCAAGTTCCGCCGAGATCGACTTTTTTTCTTTCCTCCTTTCGGGGTCGATAAATTAAGTACCAGTGAAACACTGCGGTCGATGTAATCGACTGGTCCCCTCCCCCAAAATGTCAGGCCCTGTGCCTGTAGTAGAAAGGATTGTTATTGTTGTTGTCATTACCAGTATCACCATCACCGCTAAGATTCTACAAACCTACGCTAAGATCCAGTGTTTACAGTATAAACATTACACCTCCGCCTACTTATACTCCTACGTAGACAAGAGCTGTAAGGGGTAGCTACGTTTTAAGCAAACATATTAATTGTACATCAGAGAGAGAGAGAGAAAGAGAAAAAGAGAGAGCATATCTGAATGTGTTACAATGTCTTAGAAACATCAGTATCGTCGTCATAATTAGACTATTATTTATTGTTGCTTAGTTGCTTAATCCTGTAGTTCGCCAGCTGCCGAAGTATACAAGATTCTCAATCCTGTTTCGCATTGCAACAAATTTGAGCCAATCAGCAACAGTTAAACCACTACACCTAATTGTCACAGAAGCCATCTTCTGCTTAATCTGGATGCTGGGATTTTATAAAGCAAAGTACATTTCGAGTCTTGTAAATGGTAAGCCCTGCGTTTGTTGGGAGAAAATTTTTCTGCAGCCCTAAAAGCTATTTCTACCGTCAATGTGCAAATAAATCTATATATAAAAAGCTGAAGTTGTCTGTGTATAGCAGGTTTGGTAGCCTTCAACTAACACTATCTCCTCCGAGACCCTGCAGCCCAAGTTGACCAAAATTAAAAGTATGATAGAAGAAGGCTTGCTCTTCCTTCCGTAGAAGAAAAAATTCAAATCGGACCCTGTTAACACCAAAAATTATTTACATAAAAAATGTGCTTTTTTTTCTATGAAAATCCCTATTTTTTACAATTTTTTTACTGCTGTGTCACCATTTTTCGGTGTATTTCAACCAGAAAAATGTTCACTTAAAGCGAATAACAAGCTACATAATGCAAAAGTTTTACTTTTCAAAAATTCCAATTCTAAAGGGTCGAAACAAACCCGAGCAACGCCGGCCGATACTGCTAGTATTCTTCTAAGAACTAGCTCACTGACAGTTCTTCTCAGAGCTTAATACCAGTTGCAATTCCGGTTGTTTAAATCTTGTATTCCTGGTTCGATTTCAGCCAACCACAAGCGATTAAGGTTAATGACCGCTAACCAATTAGCTCGAAATCCACACATCAAAAAAGGTTAAAGACTCCGCCGGTTACGACGACGAGGGTCCCAGCTGATACGATCAACGGAACAGCTTGCTCGTGAAATTAACGTGCAAATGGCTGAGCATTCCACAGACACGTGTACCCTTAACGTAGTTCTCGGGGATAATCAGCGTGACACAGAGAGTGACAAGGCTGACCCTTTGAAATACAAGTACAACTCATTTTTGCCAGCTGAGTGGACTGGAGCAACGTGAAATAAAGTGTCTTGCTCAAGGACACAACGCGTCGCCGGGAATCGAACTCACAACCTTACGATCATGAGCCGAATGCCCTAACCACTAAGCCCTCACTCCCCCCCCCCCAAAAAAAAGGTACTACATCATCAAATAAACAAGCTAATTAACATGTTTTCTTTGAACAAATTCCCATTTCGTTCTTTCAAGTTTTCCAGGGTTCAACATTGCTAATTTTTGCTGTATGGTCTTGTCCGCCATTGTGACAATTCATCCATAGTTGATGTGCTTTATATAACTTTACGCACCAGTAGGAGGTTTCGATGCATATACAATTTCTTTTAGTACCTTCAATGAATACAAAGTTCTGTTATAAAGACTATAAATATTTTAGTTGACACAAGTAATATTATATACACGCAAGGCGGCGCGCCACCATGACCGCGGTCCAATGACTAAAGAAAGCAAAGTTAAAAGATATAAGTTTATATACACAGAGTAGTTTTATATAAAGCTTGAGTGAGTCTCCTTTGCAATTTGTTGCGTGTATTATTATATTTTACTTATAAGTTTAATAGAATAATCTAATTTCTTGCAAGGGGCGATTTGATTAGAAACTTCTTTATTATTCATTATAATTTTGGTTACCAATGTCGGTCGAAATTCATTTGCGCAGCTTGTAGGTTTGCATTCTATATAAAATGTGACAAGTGCTATTAAAAGTTTATATATAGATGAGTCCACAGTTCTTCTATATTATATCTTTTCCTCATTTGGAAAAGTTCAGTTATGGCTAAGCGTCACATTCACTTCTTCGCCTTTTAAACCAACCAAAAGAACTCTCTCTATTATCTCTCTGCTTTCTTTATTTTCGGGCATTCGCTTTCTTCCGCTTTCTACTTCCTTCTTTCTATCTCTCACACTTTCTCTCTCTCTTTCTTTCTTTCTTTCTTTCTCTCTCTCTCTCTCTCTCTCTCTCTCTCTCTCTGTGAATAGATAGATAGATAGATAGATAAGTTTCTTTATTGGCCACACAGGGCTGCACACAGATGGGACAAGTTACAAGGTAGAGCTTTTCTTTTGGGGGATGAAGAGAACAAAAAAGGGGGTGGCGTAGGTTTTCGATCAAGAGGGATCGTAAAATGGAAGAAAAGAACAAAAACAAAAAAAAATTGAATAAAATAAAAAGAATAAAAAGAAAAAAAAGAAAAGGAAAAGGAACAAAAGGAAAGAGAAATGAAAAAAGAAGAAAAAAGGGGGAAAAAGGGGAAGAGGAAAAAAAGAACGATCAATAGGGATCGTGTATCACAGTGTTATGATATATGGTGTAAAGGGGAAAGCAAGTAAGGTTTATCCGTGGGAAGAAAAGCCTACGAAAAAGACCACGGTAACCTTGGTCAATATTGTTATATGTTACCACATTTGTTTGCAAGTGGGTAACCCTCTGTTTTCAATTTCTGGGTTCATAGGATTATGCTCAAGGTGGCTTCGTCATTCATACGTGCCATCCTTGCTACATTCACTCATCTTTTTTTTAAAACATTCGCTAGACAAAACTTGCCTCTCTACTCTCACTTTCCTTTTCAAGTGGTACTTGAAGAAGTTGATGAGAGATTGACCAGAGAGGAAAGTGTTTGTCTCCAATCCTTTCAGACGCGTCCACCAGATACATTCTTTCGCCATAGCCACAAGGATGATGAAAATAGCTCTTCCTTCCCGTTTGAAGGAAGGAGGCGTGACAATATTGACGATAGACTCAGCTGATAAACCGACTCGTCCCACACGTGACAGCAGTTGTTCGACATAAGCCCACAGGTCGGAAATTGTTGGACACTGCACGAGTGCGTGCAGAACGGTTTCGTCGCTCTGACCGCATCTCGGGCAGGTCGGCCCCGTGTTTCTCGAGCCGTGTCTGTAGAGCTTATCCCGAACGGGTAGCGCTTCTCGGTAGCACTGCCAGGCCAGGGATCTCTGGAAGTTGTCCATGGGCCCTGGCCCGAAAGTCGTCCTGAACAGGCGGGTCAGGTACTCCTCGTCGACGTCCAGGTTCGCCCCGAGCTCGTCGTCGTACCTCCCCTCCACTAATCCCCTATAGAATGCTTTGGTTGTGTTGAAGTCACTCAAGGTCGACCCGGGACGGCAGAGTTGCTTGAGAGCAACGCGACACTCGCGGTGCCAATCGCCCTTCCTCGGCCTCTTTTTGATCCACGACTGCAGTTCGGTCATGGAGACGAGCTGCGGGAAAGCGTGCCTCACAAACGGCGACTACACCTGTTCACCGTCGTCTACATAGAGCCAGAGATGTCCGCAGTCTCAGCGCGTGTCTGCGCATCATCAACCACGGCATGCCCAGCCCTCCTTTTAACGGTGCTGACAGCAAATGGATCGCCTGACCATCGGGACGCATCCTTTCCACAAGAAGCGAAAGAGAATGCGTTGTAGTTTGGTGATGGTAGGGTTGGACAAGGTACGACGGTCAGGCGGTAGTAGATGACGGACGCGATGTACGTGTTCGCCACCTCCGCCCGACCTTTTAGGGACAGTTTCCTCTCGGCCCATTGCCGGGCGAGAGTGACCACCCTACTCGTTATCTCGTTCCAGTTCTTCTCCACTTGGAGGTCCGGACCAAACCAGACCCCGAGCAACTCAACTGGGCCGTCGGTCCAGCATCCCACGACGGAGGCGCTGATGGACGGCATGGGCTTGCTTCTCCAGGTGCCTAGTTGCAAGCCCACTGACTTTTCCCGGTTGATTTTCGCTCCTGTCACCGCTTCGTAGTTTTTCAGTGTCTCGCCGACCTGCTCGATGTGCTCGTGGCTAGACACTATGACGGTGACGTCGTCCGCGTATGCAGACACGCTCGTCCCGCATCCCAGTTCTCGCGGGATGCCCCTCAAAGTTGCCAGCTTCCGCAATAATGGCTCGAGAGTCAATACGTATAGAAGCGACGAGAGGGGGCATCCCTGACGGACCGAACGTGCGATGTCGAAGGGTCTCGATAGATGTCCATTAACGCGAATTACCGAACGGATGCCTCTGTACAAAGCGGCTATCCAGCCGCGGAAGACGGGACCGAAGCCTGCCGCTCTGAGGACCGCCTCCAAGTATTGATGGTCTACCCTATCGAAAGCTTTCGATTGATCCAAATTGATCAGCGCCCCACCCATGCCAGGTTCGTTAACTACCCTGTCTATGATGTAGCGCATCAGGTGGAGGTTGTCATGGATGGTCCGGCCCGGCACGGCGCATGTTTGCGCCCTGTCGACCAGTTTTTCGATGACAAGCGCCAACCTCTTGGCTAGCACCTTGGCCAAAAGATAGATAGATAGATAGATAGATAGATAGATAGATAGATAGATAGATAGATAGATAGATAGATAGATAGATAGATAGATAGATAGATAGATAGATAGATAGTTGGATGCATGGATGCATGGATGGATTGATGGATGGATAGATGGATAGATAGATAGATAGATAGATAGATAGATAGATAGATAGATGGATGGATGGATGGATGGATGGATGGATGGATGGATGGATAGATATAGATAGATAGATAGATAGATAGATAGATAGATAGATAGATAGATAGATAGAGATAGATGGATGGATGGATGGATGGATGGTGGATGGATGGATGGATGGATGGATGGATGGATAGATAGATAGATAGATAGATAGATAGATAGATAGATGGATGGATGGATGGTGGATGGAGGATGGATGGATGGATGGATAGATGATAGATAGATAGATAGATAGATAATAGATGGATGGATGGGGATGGATGGATGGATGGATGGATGGATGGATGGATGGATGGATAGATAGATAGATAGATAGATAGATAGATAGATAGATAGATAGATGGATGATGGATGGATGGATGGATGGATGGATGGATGGATGGATAGATAGATAGATAGATAGATAGATAGATAGATAGATAGATAGATAGATAGATAGATAGATAGATAGATAGATAGATAGATAGATAGATTTAATGTACACAGTATAAAGATACGAGCTACTGATAGTTCTATGTATTCGTGACACGAGTGAAGGCAGGTTTTTAAAACACGCTTTGTGCTTCCATGCAATCTTCGAGCTCTGAGCACATGGTCTGTTCAATTTACAAATCAGGACGCTTGAACAAGAGAAATAAGCGAGAAAATAGATGCAGAAAGTGGAAGGGTGAAAGAAATGCAAAAAGATGAAAGGAAAGAGAAAATTAGAATTATTATGTCTCTTTTGACCGTAAAGCTTATAGAATAATTCAACGGAGTATGGTCAAAAATCTCCGAGACAACTGCTCAATCTGGAGAGACAGGTGTCCTCTAAAGGTATCAATTAGTCAATTAGGCTTCGAAATCACCGTCACTATTAATTTGTCAAAAGTCGATTATTTTATATGTTTTCCTAGATCTAAGCTCCCGTTCTTATAAGCTAAACGATAAAATCAGCTGCATACACAAAGAGTCCTGTCATCCCCTATAGTGTTTAAAAACTTGATAGCTGATATTAGAAATAGGATATCAAATCTGTTCTAAAGAAATATGTGATAAGGCATCACCCTTCTTTAACAATGCCCTTGCTAACAACAGCTTCAAACATAAGATATATTACGACTCTTAAATTAAAAATATGAATCATAAAAATAGACCTAACATTCGACCTAGGAAAATAATTTGGTGTCTCCCACTCTTTTTCCCTGGCGTGGGAAACAAATTCCTGTGTCTGTTAGACAAGCATTTTCCAGTGAATCACAAATACAGGAAGATTTTTAACAGACGCTCGATTAAAATATCATACGGTTGCTGCCCCATCATAAGGAACATTATCACACGTAAATATCACCAAGAGCCCACTCCAAGTTGTAACTGTCGAGATACTGAAGCTTGCCCACTTGACCAAACATACATGATAAACGCTGTTGTATATGAGGGTGAAGTCTCAGCACCGCTTCAAAATGAATTATTAAATCGGTTTATTTGAAGGCGATTTTGAATAGCGTTATACTCTTTTTTTCTGACAAATCGACAAAAGTAGAGCCACTAAGTTGGCTAGCCACGTATGGAGCTTAAAACCCGATTCCACACTACACACAATCAAGTGGAGAATCGTATATATATATAATATATATATCACTGTGATCACCGTGACCAAACAGGTTATCAGATGTTGCTACACATCGCTGGTCACAATGTGAAGCGCATTGTTTTAGCCTTCAAATGACACCACCCCGTTAGCTAAGCAAGCATGCCAACAGAAGGAAGAGTGAGAGAAAGTTGTGGCGATAGAGTACAGCAGGGATCACCCCCCCCCCATGTTGGAGCCTCGTGAAGCTTTAGGTGTTTTCGCTCAATATACACGCACACAACGCCCGGTCTGGGAATCGAAACCGCGATCCTACGACCGCGAGTCCGCTGCCCTAACCACTGTGCCATTGCGCCTCCTCCACACCACAAACACACACACACACACACACCACCACACCACACATATATATATATATAAATACATATATATATATATATATATTATAAATATAAATACATATATTATATATATATATATATATAATATATATATAATATATATATATATATTAAATACATATATATATTATATATATATATATATATATAATATATATATATATATATTATATAGATATATATATATATATATGTATATATATATACATATATTAGAAATATTGAATTTCTAAATGTCTCAAAGAGACATGAGCGGTGGTGGAGCGATAGAGTGGTTGTATACTGTCAACATAACGTGACAGTCCTGTAAGGGAATTACACCACCGCTGTTTAGCCCTAGGAAGCATCGACGCTTCTTGTCGGCTTATATATATATATATATATATATATATATATATATATGTATATATAGTTAATCCAAACAAGAAAACACAAAAAAAGAGAAAAAAACACAGCAACGCAGGACGTGGAACAATTTAAGTATTATTTGACGCTCAGGAAAGAAGGGAAGGAGGGTTTAACGTTTCGAGCGGAGCTCTTCGTCGGAAACAAGGAGAAGGAAAGATCCCAAGAAGGGAAGACAGAGGAAAAAATATTTGAGCTGGTGATGCTCAAGAGATCACATGTTGAAAGTCTTTAGGTAAATATATTCAATAAGAATATTATATACTGAATTTATATTGAGTGCTCCATTGTATAAAAATATTAATACTATTAATGTATTTATATATTTGATACGAGCAAAATATACATATATTTTTTAATAATATATTATAATTATTAATATAAGGAAATTAATATCCAAACTCATCATAAAGATATACCCGTGAGAAAGAACTTATTGTATTAAAAATATAAATAATAAATAAATATAAAAAATATAAATATAATGTATAAAATAATTTGATAGTTCAAGTTGAATTAGTTTGGATATTAATTTCTTATATTAATAATAATAATAATAATATATTATTAAAAAATATATGTATATATATATATATATATATATATATATATATATATATATATATATATATATGTATGTATGTATGCATGCATGTATGTACTCTTTTACTCTTTTACTTGTTTCAGTCATTTGACTGCGGCCATGCTGGAGCACCACCTTTAGTCGAGCAAATCGACCCCGGAACTTATTCTTTGTAAGCCCAGTACTTATTCTATCGGTCTCTTTTGCCGAACCGCTAAGTGACGGGGACATAAACACACCAGCATAAACAAACACAGACACACACACATACATACATATATATATACATATATACGACAGGCTTCTTTCAGTCTCCGTCTACCAAATCCACTCACAAGGCATTGGTCTGCCCGGGGCTATAGCAGAAGACACTTGCCCAAGATGCCACGCAGTGGGACTGAACCCGGGACCATGTGGTTGGTTAGCAAGCTACTTACCACACAGCCACTCCTGTATGTATGTATGTATGTATGTATGTATGTATGTATGTATGTATGTATGCATGTATGTATGTATGTATGTATGTATGTATGTATGTATGTATGTATGTATGTTTATTATATAGTAATGCTTTATTCTGTTAGGAACGCGTTTGAGTACAGTATAGAGCTGGTACACCATCAGAATTACCCAATAGTATTGGTAATATTATTACCTCCACCTTTGCTAAAGCGGAGGTATTGGTTTTCAGGCGTATTTGTTTGTTTGTCCGTGGACAAGGTATCTCAAGAACCGCTGGATAGATTCGGATGAAACTTTTAGGGATTTGGGGCCTCCTGATTGGCACGAACTGATTAGATTTTGGGATCGATTTATTACCGGACAAGGATTCTAGATTATTTTTCCGAGTTTTTTTACTTAATTTTTGATAGCGGTCGGGTTCACTTTCAGCATTCTCGTTTGTGAGAGCAGTCGAGTTTATTTCAGATATTCTCATTCTAAAAATAATCTCTGGCTAATCGTGTTAAAAGTGAAACAAAAACATCTCCTACTGTAATGTCAGATGCTTTCACTTTAATACTGAAACTATTAAAGTCAAAATATTATATAAGAGGGATGAACCATTAACAGTGGACATCCATTTTGCTAGAAGAAGATCCGCTATGGTCTTATATGCTACACACACTGGTTTTCATTTCATATTAATCAAATTAATATTCAATTTCTCACCATTGTCCCTGGACAAGATATCTCAAGAACCGCTGGATGGATTCGGATGAAACTTTTAGGGATTTGGGGCCTCCTGAAATTTTGGGATCGATCCAGTACCGGACAAGGATTCTAGATTATTTTTTTCCGAGTTTTTAACTTAATTTTTGATAGCGGTCGGGTTCACTTTCAGCATTCTCGTTTGTGAGAGCAGTCGAGTTTATTTCAGATATTCTCATTCTAAAAATAATCTCTGGCTAATCGTGTTAAAAGTGAAACAAAAACATCTCTCTATTGTAATGTCAGATGCTTTCACTTTAATACTGAAACTATTAAAGTCAAACTATTATATAAGAGGGATGAACCATTAACAGTGGACATCCATTTTGCTAGAAGAAGATCCGCTATGGTCTTATATGCTACACCACTGGTTTTCATTTCATATTAATCAAATTAATATTCAATTTCTCACCATTGTCCCTGGACAAGATATCTCAAGAACCGCTGGATGGATTCGGATGAAACTTTTAGGGATTTGGGGCCTCCTGATTAGATTTTGGGATCGATCCAGTACCGGACAAGGATTCTAGATTATTTTTTCCGAGTTTTTAACTTAATTTTTGATAGCGGTCGGGTTCACTTTCAGCATTCTCGTTTGTAAGAGCAGTCGAGTTTATTTCAGATATTCTCATTCTAAAAATCATCTCTGACTGATCGTTGAGAGGAGTTTGGTGTTGCCTTAGCGCAGGTTTGCGCTCTCTGAGTCCTCTTGTTATATACTTCCAATAAACTTAGTTGCGAGTTTATATTTCTTTTCTGCCCCGCTTGTTGTTTACATAATATTTTAACACGTTGTTCAGTGGTAGAAAGAACGAAGACGACCACGAGTTCAATTTCTTTTAGAAACGAAACTACACAAAGAATGTTATTATCTATATATATAAAACTGAGCATGTGTGTCTGTCTGTCTGTCTGCCTGTGTGAATCCCTAAAACTTGAGAACTACACAACCAATTTCATTCAAATTTTACACATGCCTTACTTAGAGTCCAGGGAGTGTCATGGGCAAAAAAACTTTTTAACTTTTTGTCTAGGGCGAGCCCACAGCAATATCATATCTTCTCCACTATGAATCCCTAAAACTTGAGAACTACACAACTTCTTGCCTAGGGCGAGCCTACAGCAATATCATATCTTCTCCACTATTTCAGTATTACGTGTTAAAAGTGAAACAAACACATCTCTCTATTGTAATGTCAGATACTTTCACTTTAATACTGAAACTATTAAAGTCAAACTATTATATAAGAGGGATGAACCATTAACAGTGGACATCCATTTTGCTAGACGAAGATCCGCTACGGTCTTACATGCTACACTGCTGGTTTTCAATTCATATTAATCAAATTAATATTCAATTTCTCACCCTTATTATTTAAATTTTAAATTTAGACCCAGGACCATGTGTTTTGGAACGAAGTTTGTTACCACACAGCTACACCTGCACCTATGTATGTGTGTGTGTGTGTGTGTGTGTGTGTGTGTAGCTGTATATGTATACATTTATTTCTATACATATAGATGTATATGTATACATGTATATGTGTAGATGCATATATATATATATATATATATAGATAGATAGATAGATAGATAGATAGATAGATAGATAGATAGATAGATAGATAGATAGATAGATAGATAGATAGATAGATAGATAGATAGAAGTACATGTAATATGTATACATATATATTCACATATATAGATGCATATATATATACACCCATACACACACACACACACAAATACATTGGTGCAGGTGTGGCTGTGTGGTAACAAACTTCGTTCCAAAACACATTGTACTGGGTTCAGTGCCACTGTGTGGTGACTTGGCATGTGTCTTCTGCTATAGCCTCAGACCAACCAAAGCCTTGTCAGTGGATTTTGTAGACAGAAACTGAAAGAAATCAATCGTATATATATGTATGTATGTATATATGTAAGTCTGTGTGTGTGTGTCTTTGTGTTTCTCCCTCATCACTGCCTCACAACTTGTGTTCGTTTATTTACATCCCCATAAGTTACTGGTTTCACAAGAAGAAACTGATAGAATAAGTACCAGGCTTATCAAAATTTAAAAAAAACCACTAGGCAGTATCTCATATTTTTGTTTGCCCACACAATTTATCTTTGTGTGTGTCTGTGTGTATACATACATACATACATACATACATACATACATACATACATACATACATACATACATATATATATATATATATATATATATATATATATATTAATATATATATATATATATATATATTAATAATATGTATATGTATATGGATTTCGTAGACTGAAACTTAAAGAAATCAATCGTATATATATATGTATGTATATATTTAAGTGTATGAGTGTGATTTTCACGCTCACACTTGCTTCACAACTGCTGTTCATATATTTACATCACTTAACTTAGTGGTTTCACAAGAAAACAAACAAATACAAGTACCAGGACTTATCAACATAAAAAAGCACTACGCTGTGTCTCATATTTTTGTATGTCCACTCATTGTTGTATCTATCAATTTATCTTTGTGTGTGTGTGAGTGTGTATATATATATATATATTATATTATATAATATATATATAGTATAATTAATATATATATATAGTATATTATATAATAATATATATATATATATAATATATGTATATATATATATATATACATATGTACTATATATATAATACAACACACGCACACACACGCACACACAAACTTAGATTCAATGCATAAGGGCGGGTATATAATGCAAAATATTTGGTTTGAATTCAGATTGCTTAAAGGGGGCAGAACCCCCATGAAAATTCATAAATTTTCGATGTTGATGAAATTTCAACCATGGGTAATTGACACACATCAAGAAGTATTCTTAAAGTTTCCAATTCACATGAGGATTCTAAGACACCCTAATGGGGGCCTTAACTTCCAAATTTTAGTGATTTCTTTTATGATCCACCAACTAAGTCAAAAGTACTGAAAGGATCTTTACGAAATTTGGAAATTATATTCTATGCAAGGGCCACAACCCCCATGACATTCATATATTTTTGCTGTTGATGAAATTTTAACCATAAATTTAGATACAAATAAAGTATATTTATGAATTTCATCTTCTTACAAGTTTGAAAGACCCCTTCATGGGGACTTAACACCCACAATTTTGTCATTTTATCTAAGCAAAGACGAATAGTTGTACTCTTAGAAGCTGTGGAGTCATCCGAGCATAGAAGATGAGCATTATTTGTATTCAATGGTACAACAGCGTAAGAACTTGCTTTGAAATACACTTACATTGTGATTTCTGCAATGTGGTGCATAAATTGTCAAGTAAATGAGAGACATCTTTGCCTCCACTGGTTCAGTTGCAAAGTGTTGAGTAAAGTTATTTGATTGCAGATCTCCTTTCAGTCTTTTTATTACCACTGGATCACACATAGTCCCCAGATGGTAACATTGATTTCAAGGCCTTCTCAGATGAGTGACTGGTTATTCAAAGACATTTATAGATTGTATATTTATTCTGTCCAGTTACATATCAGTATAGTGGTCATTTGCAAACTCCAACTTTCATTTCTCCTTAGCCCTCACGTCACACAGTTGTTAATGTTTATTTCAGTGGGGTCACGCCCTTCCAATTGCTATAGATTCGTAATGCATCTTACGACTGTGCCTGTCACCTGGATGGTAAGGAATACTACATTGGGAGTGGTAACGACTAGGGTACTGTAGCTGACTGCTTATTGTAATAATTCGTCTTTTAGTTTCCTGTAACTTTGCTCTCCTTTACAAACCCAGTGAACATATATTTCCTATTTCAAAGAAATTCAAACAATAGATAAAAGACCCAAGTTAAAAAGATTCTCAGCAATTCAACTTCTCTAGTTGACATTAAGATGCCCACCCTCATATTTTAAAGCTCCATGACCTCCATTTTTGAGGAGCAAAATCCTTTTAACAGGTTCTATAAGACTGGAATTTTGGAATATGCGCATAAAAATCAATAGTATGGGATACATGTGGCACAATTACAATTTTGTTTGGGTGTGTAAAGAGAGAAATAACTCTCATCTGCAATTTTGATAAATTTCGAAGCATAGTTATTCCAGTTCATTACAGAAAATATAACAGAAAAGTCTAATTCTTCAAGTGTATGTAACTCGGGCAACGCCGGGTAACTCTGCTAGTATTCTATATTTTCATTTCACTATAGAATATAATGAACATCATTGTTAATATAATTCTGTGGCCAAGTATTCCATAGATATGTGTACATTTTTTTCTTTTATTAATTTCAGCTGGAGAGCTGCGGCCATGCTGGGGCACCGCTGTTAACTTTGCAACAGTTTCACTACTTCAAACCTGCTCTGATATGTTGCATTTAGAGAATGAAGGAGTTTGACGTTGTTGGCCTCATTTGTATTTTTCCTGCTGCGGGGTGGGTTATTTGACAGGATGAGAGCCTGTCTGTTCTGAATCCACTCCATGAAGGTCTCTGAAGTTTTTTGAGAGAATATTTAAAAGCTGTGGACCCTTGAAACCCAAGCTTTCACAGTACCTGGCCGTTTCCTAATGGCAATGCAAGAATCTTTGGTACTATACAATGACGCCCCGTTCTGTAACTCTTAATGCCAAAATTTCGTACAAGTCCTTCCAGGATTTTCCAGATGTATATCCTAGCAAATTTTTCCCGTCTTTTTTCTATAAAGTAGAATCTTAACTTTTTTAGCCTCTCCCAGTAGCAGACATGTCAGCATAGCATAGTAAGCGACAAGGTTAATTACACACCGTCTGGTAGGATTCTGTACAGTTATCTGCCTAATTTCACGCAAAAATGAATCGAAACGAGGATGAAGAAAAGGATTTTGCGTAAGATGACAAAGAATGGGATTCGAGGCCAGAACTGTCAGGTTGTGAGCGAAAGCGATAACCTGTTTCTTTACTACCCACAAGGGGTTAAACACAGAGAGGACAAACAAGGACAGACAAACGGATTAAGTCGACTACATCGACCCCAGTGCGTAACTGGTACTTAATTTATCGACCCCGAAAGGATGAAAGGCAAAGTCGACCTCGGCGGAATTTGAACTCAGAACGCAGCAACGGGTGAAATACCTATTTCTTTGCTACCCACAAGGGGTTAAACATAGAGAGGACAAACAAGGACAGACAAACGGATTAAGTCGACTACATCGACCCCAGTGCGTAACTGGTACTTAATTTATCGACCCCGAAAGGATGAAAGGCAAAGTCGACCTCGGCGGAATTTGAACTCAGAACGTAACGGCAGCCGAAATACGGCTACGCATTTCGCCCGGCGTGCTAACGTTTCTGCCAGCTCGCCGCCTTGCGCGAACGCGATAACCATTGGTCCATACAGCCCTCGCATTTACATAATTTTATACAAAAGCATCAATTTCGCTGCTTAAATATAGTTACTAGAACTTATAATTAATGTTTCAATACCAAGTATTACTGCTATGGGGTTTATCTATTCCAGCTTTTCTTATTTCTTTTTGTAGTGTCTCTTACAATAATTATTATAACAGATTTTATGGATTAAGGTAACTAGACGAATACAATAGTGCTCTATCTACGTACATTCACTGCAATAATTGTAATTATACTAATTAACTGGGAATTAGCCATTACTATGATAATAACTATTATTACTGAGACGACACATTCAATAAATTACTTTGATATTATTAGTAATCACATACTTAAAAATAGGAATATTTTCCTTCAGGCTAATCTGTAGACTGCACTTACAAAAGCTTTAATGCCAAAGCGTACGTTAACCATTAGACGTTTTCAATGACTGTAATTATATATCTTATGTAGTTATATAATTAAGTAGGTATTATATTTTCATCGAGTTGGCTATGATAGGACATATCATATTTCATATGTATTATTGATGGAATAAATACTTTATGTAATAACTCTTCATTTAACATTTTTTTTCTCTGATTTATTTTTCATCTTTTTTTTTTTTTTTTTTGGTATTCTTACAACGCTAAACTTGGAACTAAATATTTGTTGATATATTACTTCCAAAAGGCGGCGTGCTGGGAGAAACGTTGGCACGCCGGGCGACACGCTTGGCGGCATTTCGTCTGTCTTTATTTTATGCTCTGAGTCCAGATTCCACCGAGTTCGACTTTGCCTTCCATCTTTTCGGGGGGTCGATAAACTAAGTACCAGTTGCCTACTGGAGTCGATCTAATCGACTGCGCACCGCACCAATAAAATTTCGGGCGTTGTGCCTAGAATAGAAAAGAATATATTATTACTAAAGTATTTAGTTATTATTCAATCTATATATGTGTGTGTGTGTGTGTGTATACACGCACACATATATGTCTGAGTACATATATATATATATAATATATATATATATATATATATATATATATATATACATATATACAGCATGTATTTTATGCACAACATAGCTTGAATCAGAAGAAATTAAATATATTGAATTAATACAGAAGTTTCTTATATTACCTACTGCGAAGCTTTGTAATATTTATAAAATAGAAAATAGAATATTTCTATTTTGAATTCTCGTAATTCTTAATAAAAACCGAACTCTTTGTTTTGCTCAAAGAATTAAATTCTTCTAAGCACTTCGTCGTATCCTCTGCGACTTATATACTCTCTCTTCACTCTTTTCTCTTTTACTCGTTTCAGTCATTTGACTGCGGCCATGCTGGAGCACCGCCTTTAGTCGATCAAATCGACCCCGGGACTTATTCTTTTTGTAAGCCCAGTACTTATTCTATCGGTCTCTTTTTGCCGAACCGCTAAGTGACGGGGACGTAAACACACCAGCATCGGTTGTCAAGCAATGCTAGCACGTTTTTGATGTAAATAATTTTTTGTGTTAACATGGTCCAATTTGAATTTCTTTTCTACGGAACGAAGAGTAAGCCTTCTATCATACTCTCAATTTTGGTCAACTTGCGCCGCAGGGTCTCGGAGGAGATAGTGTTAGTGAAGGTTACCAAACCTGCCATACACGCACAGACAACTTCAGCTTTATATAGAGAGATACAACGATATAGCAGCAGTGAATACTGGACTGAAGGTCTATGTCGTGAAAGCCATTATTACAGTCGTACAATCCTTCGTTTCAAAGATTAATATGCTTATTATATGAAGGGTTGCATCTTAAGAAAACTGGTGAAGCGTCGAATAGACTGCTTTGCAGTATCTAGTCAAGCCATTCTACGTTCGGATTTCGAATACCACCGATGTATGCTTTGACTTTCATCTTTGTGGCGTTGATAAAATAATAATCAGAAAGCAATTGGGAGTCGATAGTAATCAGCGATGAAAAGAAATTCTCAAGACATGCGCCTATCTTCGAGAGAAAGAAACAGTGATAGATAGATTGATAGATAGATAGATAGATAGATAGATAGATAGATAGATAGATAGATAGATAGATAGATAGATAGATAGATAGATAGATAGATAGATAGAGACAGATTACACACACACACACAAACATATATATACTGGTACGTGTAATCTGTCTCTATATAGCTATCTATATATGCATATCTATCAATCTATCTATCTGTGTATATATGCGAGTGTGTGTGTATATGTATGTATGTATATGTACGGTATATATATTATATATATATATATATATATATATATATATATATACACATGAATGTATATACATACATATACGTCAGTGCATGCAATATAGATATACATATATATATATATATATACAGATACATACCCACACACACATATATATATATACACACACAAATGCATTATGTGTGTATATCTCTTAGAGGGATGTTAGAATTAGCAATATATATATATATATATATATATATATATATATATATATATATGATGTATGTATGTATGTCTATATTATATATATGTATGTATGTCTATATGTATATATATGTATGTATGTCTATATGTATATATATATATATATACATATATATATATTATATATATATATACATATAGACATACATATATTATATACATACATACATGCTCATATATATATATACATATATAAACTCTACATACGCATGTGTGTTTGTGTGTGGGTGCGTGTTAGAATTTGGGGAAAGCTTCATTGAATTACAGAGAGCAAATACGGAGCGCGAATCTCAACTGATTCGACTCTTTCATTCAATTTCTCTTGGGTCAGATTTGAATTAAAATAAACAGTAATTTGCTGACTACATTTTGTTTTGTTTGTTTTGTTTGCTACAATTATTCTTAATTCTCTGTAAGTTTTGTTACATTGTGTGAAAACTTTTCAAAGTATTTTGCTCTTGTAAAGGAGAAACTAAAGTAAATGAATATGGAAGCTCTTTTAACAATTCGCTAGAAATAACTAAGCCTCTTTAAACAAATTTCAACTTCCAAGTCAGAGTTATTTGTATAATGTCGAGATGTTATTGTAGTATCCGTCAACATTTCTAAACGAATAATTAAGAATTTAATTATTCTGTGTGACACGACTTCAACAACGCCATTCAGATTCGTCGGGAGGTGTTTCAGCGAAGCAATTTATTGAAATAATGAATTTATTTAAAAGGAATATGATTGCAGAATTAAAAGAAAACCAAGAAAAAATAAATGCGGTGTCTTTTAAAACTAGCATTGAATTTCCCGAATGTAGCCGTTTAAGAAAATACTTGAACAATATTACAAAGCATTTAATTCGTTTCTTCTCAATGCTGAGATTTATAACAGCTCACAAAACTTTCATTAAAGTAAATGAGAAATTTTATCACTGCCTTTCATGTCTAAATGATGGTTTTCGTTTCGTAGCTTTCAAACCAGAAATCTCTTTGTTTATGCGTAAGTACCTGGAGCTGTCGGACTGCGAAGTGGACAGGGCGCCAAAATGACGATACTTTGAAGAGCTAATGAAACGTTGGGTTTCATTTATCGAAATAAATATGGAGCCTTTACACGAGTACTCGACAACTTGGAATAAATGAAATCTACCTAGAATCTACACTAACTTCTTAAAATATACAGGA
>NC_043001.1:11216563-11281563 GCF_006345805.1 Octopus sinensis | reverse complement strand
AATATTCACTCAGTCTGAAGAATCACAAGATGAAAATACACGTCACCCGTTTATATTGATTTATTCCCGAAATAATTGTTAAATTTATACACAGGCTAGATTCTTTGTCTTAAATGTATGCATACGCTGTACTCAAACCTTTTCGTTTACACGTAGACACTCACAAACACATACATACACCTATACATCACACATATACCTACACACACGTGTGCATTGGTGCGTATGATCGTACACACAGATGCGCAAATGTATACACATATGAATACATATACATATATCTTGATAATACTAAAACTCTGGGGATGGTTGTGTGTAACTGAAATATCTTAGAAAAATTTTATCTTACTTTTTTGCATATTTATTTTCATTACATACCTTCGGCAGTGCAATACAAATTTTTGTTACATTTGGACCTCTAAACGATTAAACGCAATTTTTGTTATTTCTTGACGTCAGCACACTTACACATATACAGGATACACACACATATAATGAATGCCCTGGTGTGTCAATCAACACAGGCACACGTCCGCTATCTGTGACATATATACACATTCTTCATGCTCTCTAAGAACTTTTTGACGAACACAATATTTTAATCATTTAGATATATTTTTAAGTGAATGTGATCTCATCATCTGGAGTTCGTTATTTTCCTTAAAGAATTTTATTTATTTACTTTTTTTTTAAAGTGAAAAAGAGGAGAAAGTGAAAGATGCATGTACGGGTATGTGAAATGGACGTGTGTGTGTGAAAGAGAGAGAGAGACAGAGAGAGAGGACAGAGAGAGAAGAAAAGATAGAGTGAGTGAAGGGTACTTTTTGTATGTACGTGTGCATGTGTGCGTGAGAGAGATAGAGAAACCTGTGTGTGTGGTGTGTGTGTGTGTGTGTGAGTGAGTGAGTGAGTGAGTGAGTGAGTGAACGTGTGTGTTCTCATGTATGTGTAAGTGGCACACTCTTTCTCTCCCCCCTCTCTCTCTCACACACACACACGTGCATTTCATACACACGTTCATACATATTTCACATTTTCCTCTCTTCCACTTTAAAACAAAAGTAACGGGTGATTTTTCAGGATAAAAATTGTTTAAAAAAAAGCTTCTACTCATGTAAATTGATAAGTATTGGTTAGATAGTTCCAATTAAACAAGTCCAGAAGTTAGATTGTATACATGAATAAATATTGTGAATTCCTATTCTGCAACACTGGGTACATGACGTCCTGTGCATATATAGGTACAGGACAAGACACAATGAGAAACGAATGAGTTGGTCCGATCGATGGAACAGTCCATAAAATTAACGTGCAAGTGGCTGAGTACTCCACAGACACGCGTGTCCTAACGTGGTTCTCTGTCAGATTCAGCATGACACGGAATGTAAGAAGCTGGCCCCTGTGAATTACAGGTACAACTAATTTTTGCCAGCTGAGTAGATTGGAGCAATGTGAAACAAAGTGTCTTGCTCAAGGACAACGCACCGCCAGGAATTGAACTCACGACCTCATGGTCATGAATTGGATACCCAACCAATAAACCACACGTCTACATAAACAAACATACATACTTACATACATACACACCAGGTTTATACCTGTAATTATTGGGGGCACGTTGCCTAGATATTAATCTTGAGAAATTAGGCTTCTCAAAACCTCAAAGGAGAAAGATGTTTCGAAGACTACAGATCCATCACTGGAACTGTAAAAATCTGTAAAACTTTCCAGAAGTTTATCATTTAAATATATATGAACATATCTAGATATGCATCTATTTGCATGAGAATACAGGCATAAAACATACAAATCTGCACGTACATACATACATACATACATACATACATACATACATACATACATACATACATACATACATACAATGTTGTTCATGTTGAAATATTGATCACTACGATCTATTGAGTACCAGTTACGCACTGGGGTCGATGTAATCGTCTTAATCCGTTTGTCTGTCCTTGTTTGTCCCCTCTGTGTGTAGCCCCTCGTGGGCAGTAATGAAATAGATATTTCGTCTGCCGCTACGTTCTGAGTTCAAATTCCGCCGAGGTCGACTTTGCCTTTCATCCTTTCGGGGTCGATAAATTAAGTACCAGTTACGCACTGGGGTCGATGTAATCGTCTTAATCCGTTTGTCTGTCCTTATTTGTCCCCTCTGTGTGTAGCCCCTCGTGGGCAGTAATGAAATAGATATTTCGTCTGCCGCTACGTTCTGAGTTCAAATTCCGCCGAGGTCGACTTTGCCTTTCATCCTTTCGGGGTCGATAAATTAAGTACCAGTTACGCACTGGGGTCGATGTTATCGACTTAATCCGTTTGTCTGTCCTTGTTTGTCCCCTCTATGTTTAGCCCCTTGTGGGCAATAGAGAAATAAGAAACGTTAGCGCGTTAGAAACCGA
The DNA here is from genome assembly GCF_006345805.1 of Octopus sinensis. NCBI lineage: Eukaryota > Metazoa > Mollusca > Cephalopoda > Octopoda > Octopodidae > Octopus > Octopus sinensis. The sequence goes on along the minus strand of NC_043001.1, from coordinate 11,279,146 downwards.
TTCTTTTTCTATTGGCAAGAAATCTTGAAATAAAACTGAACAATTACATACATACATATACAAATTGATTTGAATGACGTCAATTATAGTTATAAACACGGTAGCTTCTAGTGTGCAACTGGCTAGAAGTTTACACTAAAATAATATTAACGTATATATTAATTAATTAATTAACTAATTAATCTCTCAGTCAATGAATAATATTCCCAAAATATCGTTCCATCACAAGCTTAACAATGATTACTTAATGATATCAGGTACTCCACGATCCTAATTGCAATGGTATCATTAATTTCGTATGCCAATCACGACGAGCCGGCAGAATCATTAGCACGCTGGACGTAATGCTTAACAGTATTTCGCCTGTCGCTACGTTCCGGGTTCAAATTCCGCCGAAGTCGACTTTGCCTTTCATCCTTTCAGGGTCGATAAGTTAAGTACCAGTTGCGTACTGGGATTGATCTTATCAACTGGCCCACTCCCCCAAAATTTCGGGCCTTTTGCTTGGAGTGGTATTTCGTCTGCCGCTACGTTCTGAGTTCAAATCCCGCCATGGTCGACTTTGCCTTTCATCCTTTCCGGGTCGATAAATAAAGTACCAGTTACACACTGGGGTCAATATAATCGACTTAATCCGTTTGTCTGTCCTTGTTTGTCCTCTTTGTGTTTAGCCCCTTGTGGGTAGTAAAGAAATAGGTATTTTGTCTGTCTTTACGTTCCGAGTTCAAATTCCGCCGAGGTTGACTTTGCTTTTCATCCTTTCAGGGTCGATAAATTAAGTACTAGTTGCGTACTGGGGTCGATCTAATCGACTGGCACCCTCCAAAAAATTTCAGGCCTTGTACCTCAAGTAGAAAGGATTGATTTCATATGCCATGCGATAAAAGAAATACAATAAAATGGATGTACATTAACGGGTCAATAGCTACTACAAACGTTTCAATAGCGTAGTTCTTCATAATTCATACGCTACACCATACAAATAATCACCAGCCACTTCATCAGGCATCCGATTGCTAACAGAATAAAAATTGGCTACTCTGATTCGAACCACCGACCTGCAGGAGATATATTTTGATCATGCTAGGTGTAGAGAGGGTTGAAAGGGAATTTAGCAACTCAAACTTTTTTATATAGAATCAGCTACCCCAGTAAAAAATGACCGCGGTCAATATTTACCGACATCACTGTGTATATTAGATCTTGTTTGAGGAGGTGTACGAATAAAAAGTTTGTTTAATTATCAGATATAATAAGGCTGCGTATCCGTATGCGTACATTGTATAATAGCATTTTTATTGATTGTATTATTTAATTATATTCGTTAATTATATTTTGTTTAATTATATTACCTTTAATCTGAACTTGAAAGGGTGAATATTTATCTTGGCTCTTTTACTTGTTTCAGTCATTTGACTGCGGCCAAGCTGGAGCACCGCCTTTTAGTCGAAGAAATCGACCCCAGAACTTATTCTTTATAAACCTAGTACTTATTCTATAGGGCTCTTTTGCCGAACCGCTAACTTACAGGGATGGAAACATCGGTTGTCAAGCGATGGTGGAGGAGACAAACACAGACACACAAACATATACATACATACATCCATACATATATATATATATATATATATATATATATATATATATATATATATATATATATATATATATATATACGACGAGCTTCTTTTCAGTTTAGGCCTACCAAATCCAATCAAAAGGCTTTGGTCGGCCCGAGGCTATAGCAGAAGATACTTGCCCAAGGTGCTCATTATATCTTATATAACCTAATATGAACGATAGATTTTCGTACGTTTCCTTTAGAATAACAAAATGAGCTACAGAAATTGACAGAAGTTTTTCTTACCTATGTACAGTAGCACAGCTTTAGTGCTATAAACCGAAGCGTCTATGAATAGCCTCACTCGGTTCGTAATTTAAGCCAAGCTCTTCAAAGAGTCCCGGTATGTCGTTACAGTAGCACAAGCTGCCATTCATTTCAAATTTTTCTATTAAACCAATCTGCACGGTTTCGAAATTTTGTAATGCTGACATTTTGAGTTACCAAGTTGCTTTCTTTTAACCTAGAAGCCAGTAACTCGCTCTGCATTTTCGTTAATCCCAAATCCCGAACACGATCGTTTAACTCATCCTGTGCTAAGGGTTTCGGTCTGAACTCTTCTGATGAAGGCACATACAATTCATCTTGTTCATAATTCTCTTCTGATTCACTAGTATCGGATAAAAACCATTTTTGCGGGTACAACAGGTATCGGAACGCTGGCTGAATGAGGTACAGGTCGAAACGGCGGATTTCAGATGCGGGTACCCCACCGACGACGACGCACTCTTCGTTGTTATACCTATTTCTTTACTACCCACAATGGGCTAAACATAGAGGGGACAAACAAGGACAGACAAACGGATTAAGTCGATTATATCGACCCCAGTGCGTAACTGGTACTTATTTAATCAACCCCGAAAGGATGAAAGGCAAAGTCGACCTCTGCGGAATCTGAACTCAGCACTTAACGGCAAACGAAATACCTATTTATTTACTACCTACAAGGGGCTCAACACAGAGGGGACAAACAAGGACAGACATAGGTATTACATCGATCTCAGTGCGTAACTGGTACTTAATTTATCGACCCCGAAAGGATGAAAGGCAAAGTCGATCTCGGCGGAATTTGAACTCACAACGTAACGGCAGACGAAATACCGCTAAGGATATGTGGTGCTCAACTTTTATTTTGGTCTCCTATCTTGACACCAAAATATAAGAAATACTGTTTTTTTTACCAACCGTGTAGTGTTTCTTGCATTCTTCTGGAATGTCATAGCGTCACAGATATAACAAAATTTATCTGCATGATTTCTATACTTCCCCCTTGGCATTTTAATGCAATTTCTATTCTAATTAAAGATCTAATTAAATATTTATAGGTATTTTATAGTTTTTTCTTTGAAAATCTGAAAAATAAAAAAATAAAAATTATAAAAATACGCTCATATTAAAAAGCTGAATTACCATAAACTAGAGTCGTTCTGTGAGAGACGATTGCCATTTTCGGGGTCTACGCATGAAACTACCCTAGAAAATGTTATTCTCAACTCTGTTGTGGAAATAATATTCACGGACATATTGTGTAGTGGTTAAGGGTGCGGGCTACTAACCCCAAGATTCCGAGTTCGATTCCAGGCAGTGACCTGAATAATAATGATAATAATAATAATAATAATAATAATAACATCCAAAAATACCTTAGGAATGAGAACCCAGGTTCGAAATTTCCCCAAGACACCTGATGAAGGCTGGAGAGTATATCAGCCGAAGAGATGTTTTAACAATAAAGAAGATGAGGACAAACATCCGTAGAGAGAAGAAGGCGTTACAATTTATCATATGAACATGATTAACAGAAACATTTTTCGCTTTCTTCCTTCACAGAGAGAAATTTGTTCTCACATATTAACAGAGAGAAAGAAGAGAGATAGAGGGGGAGAGACAAGAAAGACAGGAGGAGAGAAACATTAAACGAGAAAAACATTAGAACATCTAATGTCAAATAAGTCAGCGTCAGATCAGCGACGTCAACGCAGCTGCGCCAAAACGGCTGTGCCAAAACCATTTCTCCAAAATGTTTCGCTTTCTCCCTTCTGATGTTAATAAATCGTAGAATTTCGAGGGATGAACCGACATTTGTAGCGTAGAACACATCTTTGTTGTGGAAGCTCAGAAGTCTGTTACCTCCACTTCCCACTCATCCAAACGAATCCATATAATAAACATATCTAAATGACGAAATAATGTTTAACCCACTGGACATTTCTTCTTTATTTCCGCAAGCCGTCTTGGAACCCAATAAACCCTAGACTCCAAAGAGTTTCTAGACTCCAAAGGGCCCGTTAATCACCCCCTCCTTACAGACATACCACATAGCCTCCTTCTTTCCAAAATACAAATTTCCATAACCCAGCCTTTCTGTCCAATCTACATTTTCTATTCAAATTTCTCTCTAAATGGAAATGTGTCCCCGTATATAGATTGCATTTGCGCTGCCACGCAGATCCTTCTGGCAAGGATTTTAGGAAAACAAGACACCCTTTCCCACCTTCCAAAATCATCCGCTTTCTCGAAAGACCTTCTAACTCCACCAGGTACGAGAAACTTTTCATGCATGTTGCTGCCTTCAAACACAAACGCACGCATACACACACAAGCGAATGAACACGAGACGCTCGCACACACATGTATACATCTGTGTGTACGTGGTTTCTTTTTTTCTTTCTTTATTTATCCATTTATTGAACTGCTTCACAAGGAGTCTTTGAAAAAGAACGCAGTTTTTACAGGAGCCTCTAATCTGAAATTTTCTTGAACATTCCAGAGATCGTTATCATTAAACGCCTTTGCATATCAGTGCAAACAGGCAACAAAAGGAAAATTTGTATTTATATACTTGGAATTTTTATATCTATTTTACAAATGTAGAAGAATATACGTATATATTTGATTTTCGAGTGTTATTAATTATGTTCCTCTAGTTTCCGCTTGTATTGCCTCCAATTGAAATTATTATGTATGTATATATATATATATATATAATATATATATATATATTAATTTAGAGGACTGACCACTAAAAAATGGACAGCCTGTATGCTAAATATAGACGCAAAATCGCCATTTTCCACGAAGAATGTGTTCTCAAGAAAAAAATTTAGCAAAAAACCAAAGTCTAAAAGTAAGTAAGACAAATAAAAATATATGAAATAAAAAAACGATTACCTATGTACTAATTAGTTTCACTTGTTAATATTTACATATATGGATACGCAAACATCTGCAAGATCGTCAACATAGTTTGTCGTTTACAAACATAATTTCCAGAACTAGATACAGAACGCTCGACCGAAATCCAGCATGTATAAAGTTCAATAAATTATATTTATGCGTATCTTTCAAATGCCTTCACTTTGGCGCGCTGAGATCGGAAATTTACTCTGCAGTTAATAAACTACAGTAGTCAATTTACCGGTTAGAGGACATCTTTTTAACTTAAAATTAAATAAGGGTAGAAATTGATATTAATCAATTAAAACCAGTGGCCTAGCATATTTTTAAAATATCCGAAGATTAGAAATTTTTTTACATACAAAATTTAGAGGACTGACCACTAAAAAACTGGACAGCCTGTATGCTAGATATAGACGTCAAAATTGCCATTTTCCACGAAGAATGTGTTCTCAAGAAAAAAATTCAACAAAAACCCAAAGTGTAAAAATAAGAAAATTTTTGAAATTTCCGAAAATATACATTCAGAAAGTATTTTTCAGGTGAGAACTTTCACTGAATAAATTTTCCTCCTCTTTGAACAAAGTTTATACTGAAATTATTTTGTGTTCAACTAAAAAAGCATAACTTTGAAGAAATTGAAAAAAAAATTGCTTGAACCAAAATCTCTTTCGAGTTTAATTTAAAAATACATAAATTTTAAGAAATGTATGTATGTATGTATGTATGTATGTATGTATATACATACACACTTATATATATGTATGTATATATATATATATATATAATATATATATATATATATAATATATATATATATATGTGTGTGTGTGTGTGTGTGTGTGTGTATGTATATATATATATATATATATGCACATATACAACCTCTGACCAACCTCTGGAGAAATTCTCTAGACGCAGGTTATATACCGAAACAGTTTCTATCCCAGTCGGTCATCCCGGTTTTCAAACAGATGCCTCGCAGTCAACTATCGCCCAATCTCACTCACCTCCCACATTATCAAAGTGTTTGAAAGAGTGTTAAGATCAAGGATGGCTGACTTCCTGGAGACCCAGAAACTCCTAAATGCAAATCAGCATGGCTTTCGCCGTAGCAGGGACTGTCTAACACAGCTCTTACACCACATTGAAGATGTACTCAAAGCCTTGGGAACAGGTTCGAACTCTGACGTCATATATCTTGACTTCAGTAAAGCGTCCGACAGGGTAGGCCATAATATCCTACTCTCAAAATTGGCAAATGTTGGAATCCGTGGAAAAGTTCTACACTGGATTAAGTATTTCCTGGCGAATAGAACACAATATGTTGTAGTTGATGGAGTCCACTCAAACCCAGCAAAAGTCACCAGCGGTGTTCCCCAGGGGACTTTTTTGGCTCCGCTACTCTTCATAATTTACATAAACGACCTTTCCAGTGTCGTACATTACTGCAAAGTGAAAATATTTGCTGATGACACTAAGCTCCAGCAAATCGTCAATGAAGAAGCAGACCGAACTCAACTCCAGTCTGATCTATATGCTGTGAGTCAATGGGCAGACAGAAACAAAATGCAACTGAATGAGGGAAAATTTGAGCTGATGCATTTTGGAAGAAATTCCTCACTAAAACAACCATACTCTCTTCCTTCAGGGGAACCGCTCACAGCCTCTAACAATATCAGAGACCTGGGTGTAATTGTTGATGACGATCTCAGTTGGAGTGCACACATCAACAAGAAGGTCGATATAGCTCGTAGGATGAGTTCCTGGATCTTAAGAACTTTCCGGTCCAGAGAACAAGGTGTCATCATACCACTTTTTTCCTCCTTTGTACGGCCACACCTTGAATACTGCTGCCCACTGTGGTCTCCTCACACAAGACAAAACATCTCCAGAATTGAGTCACCCCAGAGAGCAATCAATAAACGAATTGAAGGCATGGCTGCTCTCGATTATTGGGATCGCCTTAAAGCCTTGAAACTTTACTCCCTCCAGCGTCGCCGTGAGCGGTACATCATTTGTACGATGTGGAAATTATACCGCCAACTTTGCCCAAACGACCTAAACATTAGCTTCAAGGTTCATCCAAGACTGGGACCACGGGCCATGCGTCCCCTGCCCAATTCAAGATCACAACATACATGTACACTGCAACATAATTTCTTTTCCTCAACAGGCCCTGCCCTATTTAACATTGTCCCGAGGGAGATCAAAGCGGAAAAGGATCCCATCAACTTTAAACAGAGTCTGGATAGATTCCTTCAAAGAATACCAGATAAGCCACCCATAATTGGATACAACTCACCCAACAAGAACTCACTACTTGAACAAAACTGGATACAACTCACCCAACAAAAACTCACTACTTGAACAAAACTTGACTTAAACAGGATTCGAATAATCCTATCAGGTGGTGCTATTAAGTTAGACATGGCCTGGACCAATCTTTGGTCGAAACATATGTAAGTTTATCTAAGTTTATACAGATACATATACATACATACATACATACATACATACATACATACATACATACATACATACATACATACATACATACATATACACACACACATATATATATATTTATATATATGCATATATGTATGTATATATATACATATATATATATTATATATACATACACACACACCACACACACACATATATATATATATATATATATATATATATATATATACATACACATGCACACATACACACTCATATTCAAACACGTTTGGAGCTCTCATTTTTATCCTACTACTCCTACAAAACGTATGTATGTGTGTATCCAGATAGCTGCATTAGTAAGACCAACTTGAAACCACATCCAGCCATTTCGATATCTGTTATGTTGTGTAAACAAACAGAGATGTAATAGCAAAGAACAATTTGTCCACAGCAAGAAAAACTATTTTACGAATTATGAAGAATATTCTCCCTTATATTTGGAACGAGTTGCTTCCCCTGTAAGCCAAAGAGTATTCTCCCTTGAATATTTTAGCATTAAACTTGCTTAGTGCCTGAGCTTCAGTCTGTAGTAGAAGTGTGGTGAATGATGAGGGGGGGTATTGCTGGTGGTGGTGGTATTGCTGGTGCTGGTGGTGCTGGTGCTGGTGGTGCTGGTGGTGGTGATGGTTGCGGTGGTGGAGTCGGCCGTGATTCCTTCTGGTATGGATTTGGCTCTTTCTGACGGCAATTAGTGTAACGACAATTGTGCCAAACTTTATTGCCCCAAGATGGTGGTATTTCCGGAGGTGAAATTGCTTCTTTTTTTGTATAAACCTGTAGCATAGCAAAGGAGAAAATTGCTTTCTGAACAACTGTCAGATTTTCTGGCGCAAAATAAATAAATAAAAAATGTTTCCCCGGCCTGTACATAGCAATTTTTGATAGAAAACTTTTCAGTGGAACAAATCAATTCAAAATTAATGAGACTCGGAAACACATGTCCCTTGGATGCGAAAATGAGTCACAAACCGACCACGTGATCCAGTAAAATGTGTGTGTATTCTTTTCTACTCTAGGCACAAGGCCGGAAATTTTTGGGGAAGGGACCAGTCGATGAGATCGACCCCAGTACTCAACTGCTACTTAATTTATCGACCCTGAAAGGATGAAAGGCAAAGCCGACTTCGGCGGAATTTAAACTGAGAACGTAGCGAAAGACGAAATACCTATTTCTTTACTAGCCACAAGGGACTAAACACAGAGGGGACAAACAAGGACAGACAAACGGATTAAGTCGATTATATCGATCCCAGTGCGTAACTGGTAATTAGTTTATCGATCCCGAAAGGATGAAAGGCAAAGTCGACCCGGCGGAATTTGAACTCACAACTACGCATTTCGCCCGGCGTGCTACCGAGTCTGCCATCTCACCGCCTTACGATGTGTGTATATAACAAGACCGCCCTGATTTATTAGCCACAAGGACCCAAACATAGAGGGGGACAATACAGCCTGATTGGGGTCGGACACACAATGGTTATATGACCTTTAAAATTTTATAAAATATAATGAAATCGAATGAGATACAAGGACGAAATACAAACATGAAATGAAGCAGATGGCTTACGCTCCGACCCCACGGGCCCCATTAGCCTACTGAAACTTTTGTATGCAGACTTATGACATGTTCACGAGGAATCTTTCATTCCCAGCACCCTCGCAACATGCAACCATCTTTCTTTGAACATTTTCTTTGACAGGCATCTTCTCTGCAGCCTCACCTTCCTTTTAAGGTGGAAGATAAAAAATTTCACCAACCCGTGACCGGAGATGAGGTTGCCTGTCGCCAAACCTTCATTCGCGACTTCCATAATACCACCTCTTTCGCTATTGCTACTACTGCGAGAAAACATTGCTTACCTTCTTTCGTGAGGAAATCCGGAGGGTCAATTTTTACGATTGACTCAGACGACAGCTGTACTCTTCCCGAACCTAACAGCAGATGTTCTGCATAAGCCCACACTTCAGAAACTCCCGGACACTGAACAATAGCGTGCATCTTGGATAGTCGGCAGTGGTAGTTCGACCGTATCGTGCGAGCTTATCCCGAACGGGTGAGGTTCCTCGGTAACATTGCCAGGCCAGGGATTTTGGGAAATTATCCAAACACCCCGGCCCGAACGTCCATCGGAACAGACTGTCTAACTGGTTATCTCCGACCCTAGGGTCTCCTCTAGGGTATCGTCGTTCCCAGCCTCTACCAACCTGCTATAGAAAAATGTGGTGGTACCAAAACCGCTAGCATTACCCGAGCGATGGAACTGTAGGAGTGCTTTACGGCACTCCGTAAACCATGTACCCAACCTCGATCTACGAAGGAACCAGCTTTCTTGTCTACTAAAACTAGTGAACCTGGGAAACATCCGTTTCGCGAGCGGAGACCACACCTGTTCACCATTCAGGAGTAGCCAGAGATGCCTCAACCTCAGCGCATGTTTGCCCATCAACAGCCAAGGCATCCCCAGTCCTCCATTCAGCGGCTTCTGGCAGCAGATAGAACGCCTCACAAGAGGAGTGGTGCCCTTCCACAAAAAGCGGAAGATCTGCCTCTCCAGCTTGCTCAACCACGAACCGGGACAGGGCACGACAGTTAGGCGATAAATGATGACCGATGCGATAAACACATTGGCCACCTCCGTCTGCCCTTTCAAGGATAGCCACCGCCAAGACCAGGTCTTGACTATGCAGATCACCTTGCTCGATACCTCTGCCCAGTTCTTTTCTACCTGGAGGTCTGGTCCAAACCAAACCCATAGCAGCTTAACCGGGCCCTCCGTCCAACGTCCCACGACGCTATCCAAGGCATCGACTTGCCCCTCCAGGTGCCGAGTTGCAAGCCGACTGACTTTTCCCGGTTAATCTTTGCTCCTGCCACCGTCTCGTAAAACTTAATGGTTTCACCAACCCTCTGTAGGTGTTCCATCTTGGTTACGATAATGGTGATTTCATTCGCATATGCTGAAACCGACTCTCCAACAGCCGGCCCCCTCGGGATGCCACACAACTTTCGCAGTAACGGCTCTAGGGCCATCACATACAAAAGCGGCGAAAGCGGACATCCTTGGCGAACCGAGCGCTTAATAGAGAACGGCCTAGAAAGAAAGCCGTTCACCCGAACAATCGAATAAACGTTCGCTTGATTAATTTACATCAATAAATTGAATGCAGTATTTAACTTATGAACAAACATGGATCAAACAAATTTGAAAGAGTAACTGTGACGTCATCAACAAAATGTATGATGTAACACACACACACACACACTATGATGTCAATCTATGAAAGCTGGGAGCTGGCAGGAATGTTAGCACGCCGAGCGAAATACTTAGCGTCCGAGGTCGACTTTGCCTTTCATCCTTTCGGGGTCGATTAAATGGATACCAGTTACCCACTGTGGTCGATATAATCGACTTAATCCGTCTGTCTGTCCTTGTTTGTCCCCTCTGTGTTTAGCCCCTTGTGGGTAGTAAAGAAATAGGTATTTCGTCTGTCGTTACGTTCTGAGTTCAAATCCGCCGAGGTCGACTTTGCCTTTCATCTTTTCGGGGTCGATTAAATGGATACCAGTTACCCACTGTGTCGATATAATCGACTAATCCGTCTGTCTGTCCTTGTTGTCCTCTCTATGTTTAGCCCCTTGTGGGTAGTAAAGAAATAGGTATTCGTCTGTCGCTACGTTCTGAGTTCAAATTCCGCCGAGGTCGACTTTGCTTTCATCCTTTCGGGGTCGATTAAATGGGTACCAGTTACCCACTGTGGTCGATATAATCGACTTAATCCGTTTGTCTGTCCTGTTTGTCCCCTCTGGTTTAGCCCCTTGTGGTAGTAAAGAAATAGTATTTCGTCTGTCGCTACGTTCTGAGTTCAAATTCCGCCGAGTCGACTTTGCCTTTCATCCTTCGGGGTCGATTAAATGGGTACCAGTTACCCACTGTGTCGATATAATCGACTTAATCGTCTGTCTGTCCTTGTTTGTCCCCTCTGTGTTTAGCCCCTTGTGGTAGTAAAGAAATAGGTATTTCGTCTGTTGCTACGTTCTGAGTTCAATTCCGCCGAGGTCGACTTGCCTTTCATCCTTCGGGGTCGATTAATAGGTACCAGTTACCCACTGTGGTCGATATAATCGACTTAATCCGTCTGTCTGTCCTGTTTGTCCCCTCTGTGTTTAGCCCCTTGTGGGTAGTAAAGAAATAGGTATTTCGTCTGTCGTTACGTTCTGAGTTCAAATTCCGCCGAGGTCGGCTTTGCCTTCATCCTTTCGGGGTCGATTAAATAGGTACCAGTTACCCACTGTGGTCGATATAATCGACTTAATCCGTCTGTCTGTCCTTGTTTGTCCCCTCTGTGTTTAGCCCCTTGTGGGTAGTAAAGAAATAGGTATTTCGTCTGTCGCTATGTTCTGAGTTCAAATTCCGCCGAGGTCGACTTTGCCTTTCATCCTTTCGGGGTCGATAAATAGGTACCAGTTACCCACTGTGGTCGATATAATCGACTTAATCCGTCTGTCTGTCCTTGTTTGTCCCCTCTGTGTTTAGCCCCTTGTGGGTAGTAAAGAAATAGTATTTCGTCTGCCGCTATGTTCTGAGTTCAAATTCCGCCGAGGTCGACTTTGCCTTTCATCTTTTCGGGGTCGATTAAATAAGTACCAGTTACCCACTGTGGTCGATATAATCGACTTAATCCGTCTGTCTGTCCTTGTTTGTCCCCTCTGGTTTAGCACCTTGTGGGTAGTAAAGAAATAGGTATTTCGTCTGTCGCTATGTTCTGAGTTCAAATTCCGCCGAGGTCGACTTTGCCTTTCATCCTTTCGGGGTCGATTAAATAGGTACCAGTTACCCACTGTGGTCGATATAATCGACTTAATCCGTCTGTCTGTCCTTGTTTGTCCCCTCTGTGTTTAGCCCCTTGTGGGTAGTAAAGAAATAGGTATTTCGTCTGCCGCTATGTTCTGAGTTCAAATCCGCCGAGGTCGACTTTGCCTTTCATCCTTCGGGGTCGATTAAATAAGTACCAGTTACCCACTGTGGTCGATATAATCGACTTAATCGTCTGTCTGTCCTTGTTTGTCCCCTCTGTGTTTAGCCCCTTGTGGGTAGTAAAGAAATAGGTATTTCGTCTGTCGCTATGTTCTGAGTTCAAATTCCGCCGAGGTCGACTTTGCCTTTCATCCTTTCGGGGTCGATTAAATAGGTACCAGTTACCCACTGTGGTCGATATAATCGACTTAATCCGTCTGTCTGTCCTTGTTTGTCCCCTCTGTGTTTAGCCCCTTGTGGGTAGTAAAGAAATAGGTATTTCGTCTGTCGCTATGTTCTGAGTTCAAATTCCGCCGAGGTCGACTTTGCCTTTCATCCTTTCGGGGTCGATTAAATAGGTACCAGTTACCCACTGTGGTCGATATAATCGACTTAATCCGTCTGTCTGTCCTTGTTTGTCCCCTCTGTGTTTAGCCCCTTGTGGGTAGTAAAGAAATAGGTATTTCGTCTGTCGCTATGTTCTGAGTTCAAATTCCGCCGAGGTCGGCTTTGCCTTTCATCCTTTCGGGGTCGATTAAATAGGTACCAGTTACCCACTGTGGTCGATATAATCGACTTAATCCGTCTGTCTGTCCTTGTTTGTCCCCTCTGTGTTTAGCCCCTTGTGGGTAGTAAAGAAATAGGTATTTCGTCTGTCGTTATGTTCTGAGTTCAAAATTCCGCCGAGGTCGACTTTGCCTTTCATCCTTTCGGGGTCGATAAATTAAGTACTATTTGCGTACAAGCGTCGATGTAATCGACATAATCCCTGTTTGTCTGTCCTTGTTTGTCTCCTCTATGTTTAGCCCCTCGTGGGCAATAAAGAAATAAAGACATAAATAAATAAGAAACGTTAGCACGCCGGGCGAAATGCTTAGCAATATTTCGTCTGCCGCTACGTTCTGAGTTCAAATTCCGCCGAGGTCGACTTTATCTTTCATTCTTTCGGGGTCGATAAATAAGTACCAGTTACCCACTGTGGTCGATATAATCGACTTAATCCGTCTGTCTGTCCTTGTTTGTCCCCTCTGTGTTTAGCACCTTGTGGGTAGTAAGAAATAGGTATTTCGTCTGTCGCTATGTTCTGAGTTCAAATTCCGCCGAGGTCGACTTTGCCTTTCATCCTTTCGGGGTCGATTAAATAGGTACCAGTTACCCACTGTGGTCGATATAATCGACTTAATCCGTCTGTCTGTCCTTGTTTGTCCCCTCTGTGTTTAGCCCCTTGTGGGTAGTAAAGAAATAGGTATTTCGTCTGCCGCTATGTTCTGAGTTCAAATTCCGCCGAGGTCGACTTTGCCTTTCATCCTTTCGGGGTCGATTAAATAAGTACCAGTTACCCACTGTGGTCGATATAATCGACTTAATCCGTCTGTCTGTCCTTGTTTGTCCCCTCTGTGTTTAGCCCCCTGTGGGTAGTAAAGAAATAGGTATTTCGTCTGTCGCTATGTTCTGAGTTCAAATTCGCCGAGGTCGACTTTGCCTTTCATCCTTTCGGGGTCGATTAAATAGGTACCAGTTACCCACTGTGGTCGATATAATCGACTTAATCCGTCTGTCTGTCCTTGTTTGTCCCCTCTGTGTTTAGCCCCTTGTGGGTAGTAAAGAAATAGGTATTTCGTCTGTCGCTATGTTCTGAGTTCAAATTCCGCCGAGGTCGACTTTGCCTTTCATCCTTTCGGGGTCGATTAAATAGGTACCAGTTACCCACTGTGGTCGATATAATCGACTTAATCCGTCTGTCTGTCCTTGTTTGTCCCCTCTGTGTTTAGCCCCTTGTGGGTAGTAAAGAAATAGGTATTTCGTCTGTCGCTATGTTCTGAGTTCAAATTCCGCCGAGGTCGGCTTTGCTTTCATCCTTTCGGGGTCGATTAAATAGGTACCAGTTACCCACTGTGGTCGATATAATCGACTTAATCCGTCTGTCTGTCCTTGTTGTCCCCTCTGTGTTTAGCCCCTTGTGGGTAGTAAAGAAATAGGTATTTCGTCTGTCGTTATGTTCTGAGTTCAAATTCCGCCGAGGTCGACTTTGCCTTTCATCTTTTCGGGGTCGATAAATTAAGTACTATTTGCGTACAAGCGTCGATGTAATCGACATAATCCCTGTTTGTCTGTCCTTGTTTGTCTCCTCTATGTTTAGCCCCTCGTGGGCAATAAAGAAATAAAGACATAAATAAATAAGAAACGTTAGCACGCCGGGCGAAATGCTTAGCAATATTTCGTCTGCCGCTACGTTCTGAGTTCAAATTCCGCCGAGGTCGACTTTATCTTTCATTCTTTCGGGGTCGATAAATTAAGTAGCAGTTGCGTACTGAGGTCGATCTAATCGACTGGCCGCTCCACCAAAATTTCGGGCTTTGTCCATACAGTAGAAAAGAATCTATGAAGGCTGCAGTAACAGAAACTAATGAGAAAGTGAATATATATATATATATATATATACACACACACACATATATATGTGTGTGGAGGCGCAATGGCCTAGTGGTTAGCACAGCGGACTCGCGGTCGTAGGATCGCGGTTTTGATCCCCAGGCCGGGCGTTGTGAGTGTTTATTGAGCGAAAACACCTAAAAGCTCCACGAGGCTCTGGCAGGGGATGGTGGCGATCCCTGCTGTACTCTTTCAACACAACTTTCTCTCACTCTTTCTTCTGTTGACCTGCTCGCTTAGCCAGCGAGGTGGCTTCATTTGAAGGCTAAAACAATGCGAAGCGCATTGTGACCAGCGATGTGTAGCAACATCTGATAGCCTGGTCAGTCATGGTGATCACGGTGATATATATATATATATATATACAGAGAGAGAGAGAGAGATACACAGACAGAAAGAAAGAAAGAAAGAAAGAAAGAAAGGAAGGAAAAAAGGAAAAAAGGTGGTGAAATGAATGCGAGGGAAAGGAAATGAAGAAACGGTGGGAAGAGCGGATAGGTCGAAGGATGGTTTCTCTTTCTCTCTCTCTCTCTTTCTCTCTTTCTCCACATATATAATATATATATATATATATATATATATATATATATATATATATATATAATTTCAACAATTGAGGGTAAAATTAATTAATTATTAATCAATTTCACCAAGTATTCAGTATGCAAAGGGACCATTTAAGGCGAATTCAAATTATTACATTATATAAAAGGGCTTAGTAAAATAAATTACTTTGCCGCATACTGAACTCATTAGAAATAGTAGCTAAAAAAAATTTTTTAAAACTATTTCTAATACTTATATATATATATATATATATATATATATATATATAATATATATATATATATAGAGAGAGAGAGAAGAGAGAGGAGAGAGAAGAGAGAGAGGAGAGAGAGAGAGAGAGACGTAGAGAAAGAGACAGACCAATAACATCAACTGAATTTTGTTCCTCGAAAGAACAGAATTGTTTTACTAACTCTTCTTTTATGCAAAGAGTCGACTGCTGTTCCAATATATTTACTATGCCATTTTTATTTACAAGTTATCTCCCTTACATTGTGATTGCAGCCAAGTCTAGTTTTTAAATTTGATCAGTTAGGGATCAATTAAAAAACAAAGGAAAAAGTTTTAAAATAATAATAAATAAAAACACCTTAATATCCAATAGATAGATTATCTTCTCTCCCCGAAAGTCACATTGTCGTGCCAGAGCCTGAGATTTCAGCTACACACGATTACAGTGACCTACTGTCGAATAAAATTGCAGCATTTTCATATTAGCATACCTCATATTTATTTCTTTATTGCCCACAAGGGGGCTAAACACAGAGGGGACAAACAAGAACAGACAGACGGATTAAGTTGATTACATCGACTTCAGTACGTAACTGGTACTTAATTTATCGACCCCGAAAGAATGAAAGGCAAAGTCGACCTCGGCGGAATTTGAACTCAGAACGTAACGGCAGACGAAATACAGCTACGCATTTCACCCGGCGTGCTAACGTTTCTGCCAGCACGCCGACTATACTACTACTACTATCACCACTACCATCACCATCACCACTACCACCACCACCACCACCACCACCACTACTACTACTACTACTACTAATACTAATACTTAAAGCTAATAATCACAACCAAGACGTTGCCTCAAGTGTATTAAAGCCATTTAAACAGGAGTCGATGTAAGGGAGGTAACTCTTACATTATTCTTATATTCTCTTGGCTTGAATATTGGAAATACACCCCAGGTTTTACCTCATTCCACTGCACCAGATCGAACTGGCTTGTAGCTAGGCATCTCATATCTATCTATCACTCTATCTAGTTGTCTCTCAGACTATCTGTATCTGTCTATATCTATATGTTTCTCTATTTATGTATTTATCTCGCTCCTTCTCTCTTTCTCTCTCTCACCATACACACACACACACACACACATATATATATATATATGTGTATAGGGAGAGTTTACGAAAAAAAAATAAAAGACGAAGTCAGGTGGGGTACATCACAAACAAATGTATTAGTATAACGCTCAGGAACAGAAAAGGTCTTTTACGTTTCGAGCCTAGGCTCTTCTACAGAAAGAGCCACAGAAAAAAACAAGGAGAGAAAAAAATGTGTGTAGTGGCTAACGATCTCTCTCTCTCTATATATATATAAATATGTAAATGGATGAATGAATTATTCTTTGTTTACAGTTAACACGGAAAATACAATAAACAGTTACCAGGGTAGCAAAATTCACGCAAGTAACAAGGATGAAGCGACCTATTCAAAGGTAGAAACTCCGGGTTAATGTGCAGTAATTTGTATAGTATAAGTAAATAAATGGAGTTGAACGCAGGTGTTATTCAAATTCTTTTACTTTCGACATAAGTTTCGAAGACAACATTGGTTTTATTCCAAAGGAATAAACGGGGTAAAATATTGTAATCTTCTCATCAGGAAAGAGAACCTATCTCAACAACAAGACATTATAACTATTTTGATGACTGCAAAATGATAAATAGAACACTATTAAGTATTTTTTTTTAAAACCGTTAGTAGATCTGACGTCAAAGACAGACCCTAGGAAGAGAAGGGGTAAAGAAATAATAAGTAGAGAACAAATAAAGAGGGATATATTGGTTGAGAAAATGTTCAAAGGCTTGGAAGTAGATTTCTCTATTGAAGTAAAGTGCAAGGTGAACTAAATGTTCAAACTGAACAGACTGGTATAAATCACTTATATGAGCTAAAGGTGTGTTTCTGCCAGTGCTTACATTTGTAAGATCGCTCTATAAGTGTGTTAACAAGGTGATTCTTAGAGAAGAGAATATGGAAAAGTTCAAAGTTGCAAATGTTACAAAATCCTTTGCCCTTATCATAAGGGAAAGAGATGGACAGGATGAACCAATCTAAATTAAAATCCTTATTGTTGTTTTTAAGATACCAAATAAATTTACTAAGCCCTGTGCAATTGCGTTTACTGCTATCCCTAAATGAAGAATAATGATTTGAATTTCTCCTAGATAACTGGGAAGAGGAGGCGCCAATATAGAAACAGACATGGGTACCGGAAGTAATTTTACATTGGCATATAGAATTCTTAATCTTAGAACTATTAGACATAAATTTAATTCTGCTAGGGTTGTCCTCAGAGACCAAAACTATGTTGTTGTTGTTGTTGTTTTGTTATTATTATTATTATTATTTTATTATTATTATTATTATTATTATTATTATTATTATCATTATTATTATTATTATTAATATGGGAAGGGCTGGTATTAACAAAATTAATGTTGGAACTCTCAGTAAATGAACTTGTATTTGGCAGACTGGTATTATGAGAAGATATAATTTGTGAAAGATTCTTTGTGTTGGAGAAGGCAACTCTAACTATATAACAATTAATAATTGAATAATATCTAGAATTTTTTGGAAAGTTCTTACTAACCGCTTCACGGAACTGCAAAGGAAGATTAGATTTAATTTGTTTTCCATACGGAATAACAAACCAAATAGTTTTGCTAATAACAGTCAAATTGTAAGTGATACTATCTATAAAGAACGGTGAATTACATCTAGAGTGAAAAATGGGCTTAAATAAGGGTTGCCTCCCTTACTCTGTAAAGGAATTTTATCATGTTTTGGGTTGTTAATATTAGAATTAAAACCACTCTTCTTATTACAACTAGATTTCTTGTCTCGAATAGTAGATGAAGGATGAGATTGAGCAGATCAATGTAGGTAACTTTTTCTTTATACCCTGCTTTAACTAATTCTGCCTTAGGGGATCAATAGGTGGTATTCATCAACTTTTAGACATTATATTATGTCAATTTAATTATTTGTTTATTAAAATGACAATATACATACATGTATAACATATTATGCTTTACATATATAATATATAAAGATACCAGTATGTATGTATGCATGTATATATGTAGATAGTAACCACATGGGTGTTTTTCTGGAGTTGAGTGACCACCATGATTGACCACTAGCTCCAAAAGTTTTTTTATTTTTATTCTCTGTCTATTTTCTCGTGTTCCTTTCTGTTGAAGAGCGTAGGCTCGAAACGTAAAAGACTTCCTCACCTTTTCGAGCGTTAAACTAATACACCTGTTTGTTGTTTATACACCTATCCTCGTCTTTTGCTTTTCTGTAAATTTCAGCCATATATATCTCTATATATATAAAGCTGAAGTTGTCTGTGTATGGCTCCCAATTTCTTATCTGATTATTATCAACGCCACAAAGATGAAAGTCAAAGCATACATCAGTGCGATTCGAAATCCGAACGTAGAATGGCTTGACTAGATACTGCAAAGTAGTCTATTCCACGCTTCACCAGTTTTCTTAAGATGCAACCCTTCATATAATAAGCATATTAATCTTTGAAACGAAAGGATTGTACGACTGTAATAATGGCTTTCACGACATAGACCTTCAGTCCAGTATTCACTGCTGCTATATCGTTGTATCTCTCTATATATAAAGCTGAAGTTGTCTGTGCGTGTATGGCAGGTTTGGTAACCTTCAACTAACACTATCTCCTCCGAGACCCTGCGGCGCAAGTTGACCAAAATTGAGAGTATGATAGAAGAAGGCTTACTCTTCGTTCCGTAGAAAAGAAATTCAAATTGGACCATGTTAACACCAAAAATTATTTACATCAAAAAGGTGCCTTTTTTCTACGATTTTTTTACTGCTGTGTCGCCACTTTTCGGTTTATTTCAATCAGAAAAATGTTCACTTAGAGAGAATAACAAGCGACATAATGCAAATTTTTACTTTTCAAAAATTCCAATTCTAAGGGTTGAAACAAACCAAGCAGGCGATACTGAATAGTACATATATATATATATATATATATATATATATATATATATATATATATATATATATATATATATATATATATATATATATATATATATAATATATATAATTGGAACCAAAACACAATAGAAGACAATAAAAAATTTTCGGACAGATAGACGATACAAAGGCGGACAAGAGAAAAAACAATTAGAAGGACAAGTAAAAAAGACGTGTCAATCGTTGCCTTCTTTGCTCAGTCAAGTACCAGAATAAATATGTATATATATATATATTATATATATATATATATATATATATATATATATATTATATATATATATATGTCCATAGACAT
The DNA here is from genome assembly GCF_006345805.1 of Octopus sinensis. NCBI lineage: Eukaryota > Metazoa > Mollusca > Cephalopoda > Octopoda > Octopodidae > Octopus > Octopus sinensis. Next base: position 11,259,204 of record NC_043001.1, on the reverse strand, counting down.
AGTTCTACGGAAATAGAATAAATCCATTTGTAAACCAAATTATTCTCCTTTTAAACTGTCTGTATTGACTATTTACCAAAGCCGACCATTTACTGGCAGCTTTGAAGCCTACTCTTCGCAACATCCATAGTCATAAACGTGATTTAGTCATTTGGTTATTTCTGTGTTTTGAGCGCCCTTTTAAAGCAAATATTTGATCGCTTTGTGACATTAAACCCAATGCATGACTAATTGTATTACTGGAATTATATTTAGCCTTTAAGTGCAACCGTCGTAAGAGTAGTCTTTTTTCCCGTTAGTGAATTGAATAATTCTTTGCAATCTTGGTATTGAAGGTGCGTGGGTAAGTGGTAACGGTATTCGTCTCGCCATAAGGCGGCGAGCTGGCAGAAACGTTAGCACGCCGGACGAAATACTTAGCGGTATTTCTTCTGCCGCTACGTTCTGAGTTCAAATTCCGCCGAGGTCGACTTTGCCTTTCATCCTTTCGGGGTCGATGAAATAAGTACCAGTTACGCACTGGGGCCGATGTAATCCACTTAATCCGTTTGTCTGTCATTGTTTGTCCTCTCTGTGTTTAGCCCCTTGTGGGTAGTAAAGAAATAGGTATTTCGTCTGCATCTGCGTTCTGAGTTCAAATTCCACCGAGGTCGACTTTGCCTTTCATCCTTTCAGGGTCGATAAATAAGTACCAGTTACGCACTGGGGTCGATATAATCGACTTAATCCGTTTGTCTGTTCTTGTTTGTCCTCTCTATGTTTACCCCTTGTGGCTAGTAAAGAAATAGGTATTTCGTCTGCCGCTACGTTCTGAATTCAAATTCCGCCGAGGTCGACTTTGCCTTTCATCCTTTCGGGGTCGATAAATTAAGTACCAGTTACGCACTGGGGTCGATATAATCGACTTAATCCGTTTGTCCTCTCTGTGTTTAGCCCCTTGTGGGTAGTAAAGAAATAGGTATTCGACTCGTGATCGTGAATTCGATACTCGGTGACGAGTTATGTTCCACAGCAAGATATTTTTTATTTCATATTGCTCCACTCCAATCAGTTGGTTAAAATCAGTTGTACCTGTATTTCGAAGGGCGAACTTCGTCGCATTTTGTGATGCGCTGAATCTCTCTGAGAGCTACGTTATGGGTACGGGTGTTGTCTGTGGAATGTTCAACCATTTTACATTTTGATTTCATGTGCACGCTGTCCCGTTGTTCGGATCCACTGAATCACTCGTCGCCGTCACCGACGGAATGCCAGGAAATATTGGTACAAAATCTGAAATTAAAGAAAAAGTACCATTCGATTACAATGCAGATATTTCTGATTTTTTTTCTATCTTTTAGTCGACCCCGAAAGGATGAAAAACAAAAATTGACTTCTGCGGCATTTGAACTTAGTATGATAAGACAGATGAAATGCTGCTAAACAACTTGTTCCGCATGCTAACGATTCTGCCAGCTCACCGCCTAAATAAATATACGAGGATGGCGTAGAGACATTCTTTTCTACTCTAGGCACAAGGACCGAAATTTTGGGGAGGGGTCCAGTCAATTAGATCGACCCCAGTATGTAACTGGTACTTAATTTATCGACCCCGAAAGGATGAAAGGCAAAGTCGACCTCGGCGGAATTTGAACTCAGAGCGTATAGACAGACGAAATACAGCTAAGCATTTCGCCGGCGTGCTAACGATTCTTATTTCTTTATTTCCAACAAGGGGTTAAACATAGAGGAGACAAACAAGGACAGACAAGGGTATTAAGTCGATTACATCGACCCCAGAACGCAACTGGTACTTAATTTATCGACCCCGAAAGGATGAAAGGCAAAGTCGACCTCGGAATTTGAACTCAGAGCGTATAGACAGACGAAATACAGCTAAGCATTTCGCCCGGCGTGCTAACGATTCTGCCAGCTTACTGCCTTAGGCCGAACTATAAATATTGTTTTAACTTTATAATTCGCAACTTCCTATGCCATAGAAACTAAACAGAGAAAGTCTCTCCACTGATTCCTATCGAATAAAATTTGTGAACCTATCTTCATCACTGACACGGCTGATGGCAGAAACCGTTCCCCAAATGAGATCAATTGTTCACAAATCAGGAAGGTGAGAAGAATTTCTGGATTTTGCGTCGTATCTTTTATCTTTAATTTGTTTCAGTCATTAGAGTGCGGCCATTCTGGAGCAGTCTTGAAGAATTTTTAGTCGAATGAATCGACACCCAGCACTTGTTTTTTTAAAGCCCGCTCCTTGTTCTATCGGTCATTTGCGGTATCGTTAAGTTATAGAGACATCAACAAACCAACAGCAGTTGTCAGGCGGTGAGGCAGGGACAAACACAGGCACAAAGACTCACACATATTTATATAAGACGGGCTTCTTTCAGTTTCCGTCAACCAAATCAGTTCATAAGGCGTTGGTCGACTTGGGGATATAGGAGAAAACACTAGCCCGAGGTGCAACGCGGTGGGACTGAACCCAGAACCAAGTGGTTGGGAAGCAAACTTCTTACAACACAGCCACTCCTGCACCTTGTGCTACATAAATATAGTGGTTGTGTTGTAAGTAGCTTGCTTACCAACCACTTGGTTCTGGGTTCAGTCCCACTGCATGGCACCTTGGGCATGTGTCTTCTACTATAGCCTCGGGCCAACCAAAGCCTTGTGAGTGGATTTGGTAGACGGAAACTGAAAGAAGCCCGTCGTATATATGTATATATATATATATATATATAAATATGTATGTATGTGTGTGTGTATTTGCCCCCCCCCCCCAACATCGCTTGACAACTGATGCTGGTGTGTTTACGTCCCCGTAACTTGGCGGTTCGGCAAAAAGAACCGATAGAATAAGTACTAGGCTTATAAAGAATAAGTCCTGGGGTAGATTTCCTCGACTAAAGGCGGTATTCCAGCAAAGTCACGGTCAAATGACTGAAACAAAGAGAGTAAATTTACAAATACAAACATTTTGGGGCTATAAATGCAATTAACAAACAACATTATAAATACACGCGCACTCAGAGAGCCTAAACCTCCGCCAAGGCAACACCAACGACTTCTCAACGATCAGCCAGAGAGGATTTTTAAAATGAGAATATCTGAAATAAACCCGACTACTCAAAAATTAAGAAGGAAAAAAAACTGGAAAAATAATCCAGAATCCTTGTCTGGTACCTGATCGATCCTAAAATCTACTAAGTTTGTGCCAGTCACGAGGCCAAACATCACTGGATGTTTCATCCGAATCCATCCAGCGGTTCTTGAGATATCTTGTCCACAGACAAACAAACAAATAAACACGACTGAAAACAATACCACCGCCTTCGCTAAGGCGGAGGTAATAAATTTCTTCAGAGATTTTGTGAAGCCAGATTCTAAAGTCAAGCATTAACACATCCGATCCAACCGAATTTTCAAATGGTGTAAGCAGAATAATAACCGTTTCTAACCCAGTTCCTGGGTTACGATCTTTCTCAAATGCTCTCTTCTTGAAGGGCCAAACTGGAGCCTGGGCTCATTAGCAAGATTTTCAGTCCAGCGACCAATGATAGCAAGCACAGATTTGTTTCTTCAGATGTGACGCTGTAGGCCCACGATCTTGTCTCAGTTAATTTTATGTTCCTTTAGATGTTTACCACCTAGATTTCTGTAATACAAGACAACATGGCGGTGGTACCGTCCTTATATGCAGACTTGACTCATGTCTTTGTTCGAGCGGAATGTCCCTCGATAAATCCCGCACGTCTCATTTTAACAGATATATTTACCAAAACTGCATAAAAACACCTCGAAATACTAAAGAGTAAATTCATTCAATGAAATCGCCATTGGCTTCAACCACGGCCTCCTGACAACTTTGGAATCTCCCGCAACTCTTGTGGACGGTCGCTTTGATTACGTTGATGAATGTTGCCATAATCCTGTACAAAAGCCGTAAAAGGGTTGCGCCGCTGAAGACCGAGGCATAGTGACGAACGATTCTAACAGGTGGCCATTTGCTGTTGTACATATTTTATTATGTTTAAGTAGAGAGTGTTGTGAACTGGTTATAGATTATATTATTTTCTGTGTTACAGATTGAATAGATCTGTCGAAGATCAAAATAAATATTATACAGAATAAAATTGGCTTTTGTTCAATCTATAAAATAAAACAAATATAACATAATGCAGTCAGGCAATTTTATTCAATTTTGTTAGCTGTCTGTTCTACTTGACCTGTCTGGGTCGGCCATTTTGCCACCGTTTTCTCTGACCCGCTTCTTCTGTCTCTCCGACGATGTTTGTTATCGGAGCAACATTGCGTGTGGACGTATCACTACCGGCATCAGCCATCTTGCGACAAGATTTAAATTCATAACAATAACATTTACAACAGCGTTGACGGAGTTATTCAAGAAAACAGAAACCCATCATGTGTTCAATGTTTTGTAAATAGTGAAAATAATCAATACGATGTTGTTTTTAGTACACTCGTGAATCTTAACGAAAATGAATTACATACAAGATGCGGTGAATAAACTGTCGTCTAAATTACGCAAAAATTAAAATAACAGTGACGTCTCATTTTAACAGATATATTTACCAAAACTGCATAAAAACATCTTGAAATACTAAAGAGTAAATTTATTCAATAAAATCGCCATTGGCTTCAACCACGGCCTCCTGACAACTTTGGAATGTCCCGCAATTCTTCTGGACGGTCACCTTGTTTAAGTTGGTGAATGTTGCCGTAGTGCTTGTTTTCAGTTCGTCTTTGGTGTTACCAGGAGTTTTGTTGGTCTCTCGCTCAATATATATATATATAGAGAGAGATAGATAGATAGATAGATAGATAGATAGATAGATAGATAGATAGATAGATATACACTAGCAGTATAGCCCGGCTTTGTCCAGGATTAAGTTAGGATTAAGCTAATCAAGTTCTTTACTTCAAACAAAACTAAGTAACATCGACATCAAATTTGAGCGAAATCCGTTGAAATTGGTTCATATCTATCTATCTATCTATATCTATATATATATATATATACATATATGGGCAACACACACATGTACGTACACCTATTGCATACATGTGCGTGTGTGTGTGTATGTGTGTGTGTGTGCGTGTTACCCGTATATCAACAAAACACTTCTTTCCTCGATGGAAAAAAAAAGTCTTAACAAAAGCTTACTCGTCGCTAGAAAGGGACTTAATTTCTGTTTGCAAATAATGGTGATTTCTCCGACTTGAAAATTGTTAAAAGTTTTGGTTGAAAATTGATTTTTTTCTGCTATTCGCTGGTGCCTCTGGTAAAAATATGTTGACGAAATACAGCAAGGGTCATGACGAATTTTCTCCTATAATTGGAGCGATATGCGTGCTAATTTGTGTTCGTGCATAAATTACATTCACGTACACACACACACACACACACACACACACACACACACACACACACACACATACTGCATTTTATCTATACAGATACTATATATCGCAATTGGTAGCGAGCTGATAGAATGATTAATGACCGGTAATAAAAAAGTCACAGTAATAAAGTCACAATTTTGGATAAGAAAAAAAGTTACAATTAATTTATGGGATCCGGACAAAACCCCCTCGGACAAACCCCCACCACACCCCGGGCAAATCCCAGTGACTTTATTTCCTATGACTTTATTACCGTGACATTCTTTCCTTTGATCTTTTTACCTGGATTCGCAAAGTCTACCTTGGCGAAATTTGAACTCAGAACGTAGAAACGGGCGAAATGCTGCTAAGCATTTTCGCCCTGCGTGCTAACGATTCTGGCAGTTCGCTGCTTATTATAGGAATTATAGGTCACTAAGGGCGGCGAGATGCTTAGTGGTATTTCGTCTGCCGCTACGTTCTGAGTTAAAATTCCGCCGAGGTCGACTTTGTCTTTCATCCTTTCGGTGTCGATTAAATAAGTACCAGTTACGCAGTGGGGTCGACGTAATCGGCTTAATCCGTTTGTCTGTACTTGTTTGTCCCCTCTGTGTTTAGCCCCTTGTGGGCAATAAAGAAATAAACATATGTCGCAATTGGTGGCGAGATGGTAGAGTCGTTTACACGCCAGGGAAAATGCTTAGTGGCATTTCGTCTGCCGTTATGTTCTGAGTTCAAATTCTGCCGAGGTCGACTTTGCCTTTCATCTCTTCGTGGTCGATAAAATAAGAACCAGTGAAACACTGGGGTCGATGAATCGACTTAACTACTCCTGGGTATGAGTAAAACAAACTGCAAGCCTCAGCCAAGCAATGTTGAGCTAGTGTAGTAGAGTAGGCTCATCAAGCCAGTATGATCTTAAGCTCAAAGTCACGGCCTACACATCAGACCGTGGTTGGTGGACAGAACATGCTGAGGACTTCGTCCTGCAGTGGACTGAATATGGGCAATCCAATCCAATCGCAACTGAAGGAGCAATAAATAATGCAAATTCATTTAAATCATTTTTGTGATCGGTGCATCTAGTGTATATCAACTGCGAAACAAAATTGTCTGTTCTATGTTTAAAAGATGAGGAATTATGTACATTATTTACATTGTTTACATTATTTACATTTGACAGATATTTGTTCTCATCTTTTGTTGTTAACACAATGTTTCGGCTCATATACTCTCCAGCCTTCGTCAAGTGTTTTGGGGAAATTTCGAAACTGGGTTCTTATTTCTAAGGGCATTTGGCGTAGTGGTTAAAAGCGCGGGCTATTAACCCCAAGATTCCGAGTTCGATTCCAAGCAGTGACCTGAACAACAACAACAACAACAACAACAACAACAATAATAATAATAATAACAACAACAACATCGAAAAATATCTTAGGAATGAGAACCCAGGGTCGAAATTTCCCCAAGACACCTGATGAAGGCTGGAGGGTATATCAGCCAAAACGTTGTGTTAACAACAAACAAGATGAGGACAAATATCTGTAAAATGTAAATAATGTACATAATATCATCTTTGTATTCAGTGCATCTAGTTTATATCAAGTGCAAAACAAAATCGTCCGTGTTTTTTCAGGCCTAATTATTTCTACATGTTCGAGAGAAGATCGTTCCACATATTCTTTGTATCCAAAACAAGCAGCAGAAAAACCGGCTTTGGAACTGCAGTTTGTCGTAGCTGTCATAATAAGGAATGCAAAGAAAAGATACAACTAAAAAATTATGTCATTTCCTTCGGGTTCATGACGAAAAGAAGTGTGTGTGTGTGTGTGTGTTTATCTCCAATATTTTCAAGAATATTATCTTGGGATAAAAGTAATTTTGAATTGTGGTTAATAGATATCTTGTAAAATGCTATGGTTACACATTCATTAAAAATAACTTTTTTGCAGCAAATAAAGTAGGATATGATGTAAAGTAGATGAAAAATATTTATGCTATCAAATAAATCGATTTCCAAAATCCTTATGGAATAAAATTCTTCCATTTTCGTTTACATTTGTTACACGCAATGATAATGGCTTCAAATTGGACCCTCAAATTGCACTGAGGAAAGGGAAGTAGAAAGTAAATTACATCGACCCCAGTACACAACGGGTACTTATTTTATCGACCTCGAAACGATGAAAGGCAGAGTCAAACTCGGCGGAATTTGAACTCGGAACGTAACGGCAGATGAAATAGTTATTTCTTTACTACCCTCAAGGGGCTAAACACAGAGGGGACGAACAAGGAGAGACACACGGATTAAGTCGATTATTTCGACCTCAGTGCGTAACTGGTACTTATTTAATCGACCCCGAAAGGATGAAAGGCAAAGTCGACCTCGGTGGAATTTGAACTCAGAACATAAAGGCAGACGAAATACCGTTAAGTATTTTTCCCGGAATGCTAACGTTTCTGCTATTTCGCCTCCTTAGCTACACATGGTAATATTGGAAATTCTCAGTATGAAATTAGAAGGCAGACGTATACATCTATTAAAATGTCTCGCTATAAAATTAAAAGGTAGTCTTTCACGTCTATCAATGTATTAAAGAGCTTCTTCGGTAAAATCAAGTTGTCGATAGAAGACTAAGTCTTCGGTAAGAAAATCACAGAAACCTAACGAACACACGTCATTCAGAAAGAAATGAAATGTCCTCTAAACGATGAAATTATTCAAGAGAGTAGAGAAACCCATGGTATGTTCAATGTTTTGTTAATAATGAAAAATCAAAGCGACGCTAACTTATCGATTATTCAAGAACAATTAATAATACACTGACTTCTATTCATTTCCTGTGTCATCGATTGATAATCTTTATTCAAATATTGCGCAAAAATTCAATTCTCTATTTTCGATCTTCGTTGTTCCGTTGTTCTTATCAACAGGTTCCATACTTTCTTAGGAGCACCGTCTGACAACATTTAAAGCACTGAGAAACCTTTCCAAAATACATCAGACATTCTTATGAATTGATCAACATCGTATTTATGTTCCAACGAATTATGAATACTTTCATCTTAAATCGGAATTTTAAGAAAACCTCTATATCTCGATAACATTATAATTTGCGGCAAGAGGCAATGCAAAAACGAGAGCTTGTCCAATTTCATAAAAGCATTTAACATCTTTGATGTTCAGTTTAATAACAAACATGTCAATACACTTCAAAATAAACCGCTGTTTCGGTTCCATTATAAAAAGGTGATACACTTAGATCAAAATTCCAAAAGGTGTGAGCTATTAATGAAGTTTTGAACTCCATCAATCTTTAGCTTCACTTAATCGCCTCATTGATTTCTTTGCATACGTTATAAAATATATACTTAATTGTAGCATATTATTCCCAAATCTCACATATCTCCATTCTTAATTATCAAATTCAAATTTCCATGGAACTTCCAAAATCTTCAGTCGTCCATGAGCCAAATTTCAGCGAACAATTCCATTACTACTTCAAAGAGTTGCACTGCAAACTGCAATGAGAGATGCATTTTTTTCAAAATGGATATTTCCGAGCCTTTGACACTCAATCTTTATCTTCTGCTGAGAGAATACGACATACGATATCCGATCAATAATTAAACTAGAAGATTTTGCAATGATAAGAGTTTTGTTATCGAAAATAGCGAGGCTGTAAATTCTTGATCATTCTTACCCAACCTTCGCTGATAAACGTTCTACTTTCAGTGGTATTCTTTCATTCGACATCATATAAATACAATATATAAAGGTGACAAATTCATAAGATCGTGCTTCGAATTAATTTCTATGAAAACATTAGTTATAAACCTTGGAGAAAAAACAAGGTATCTCATATTCGTTATCGAAATACGTAAGAAGGCATTATTGATTCTAGAATCAGTTATGCCATCCAAAGGAAATAAAGATTATTCATTACTAGCAGTATCGCCCGGCGTTGCTTGGGTTTGTTTCGACCCTTTAGAATTGGAAATTTTGAAAAGTAAATATTTTGCATTATGTAGCTTCTTATTCTCTTTAAGTGAACATTTTTCTGGTTGAAATACACCGAAAAATAGCAGTCAAAAAATCGTAAAAAATAGGGATTTTCATAGAAAAATAGCACCTTTTTGATATGAATAATTTTTGGTGTTAACATGGTCCGATTTGAATTTTTTTCTTCTACGAAATGAAGAGCAAGTCTTCTTCTATCATACTCTCAATTTTGGTTAACTTGCGCCGCAGGGTCTCGGAGGAGATAGTGTTAGTTGAAGGCTACCAAACCTGCCATACACAGACAACTTCAGCTTTATATAGAGAGAGATTATGTAGTTTGTTCGTTATTTTAAATCACATAATATGAATATGTTATTCCAGAGACCTTTTCGGTAGAGACATTTATTAATTTCAAAGAAGTTCAAAACTCCGATCTCCTTAGGGGCCGTTTTGATGCCCAGTTCTGTCAAGTAGTTGGTTATCTTCTAGTGTAGCTTCAGGGCGACCAAAGCCTTATGCGAGGATTTGGCAGACAAAAACTGAATGAAACCTGTGTATATATGTGTGTGCATATATGCGTGTGTGTATGCGTGTATATGTGTGTATGCGCATGTGAGTATGTGCGCGCGCGCGCGTCTTTGTGTTTCTATTTGTTCCACTACAACCACCACTTGACAACTGGTGTTGGTATATTTACGTCCAAGTAACCTAGTGGTTCGGAAAAGGGGACTAATGAAATGAGTACCAGGCTTTAAAACAAATATGTACTGGGGTTGATTCACTCGACTAAAATATTCTACAGGACAGTGCCACAGCATGGCCGCAGTCTAATGACTGTAACAACTACAAGATAACAGATATGTGTGTGTATGTGGGTGTGTGGGTGGTGTGTGGGTGGGTGTGTGGGTGTGTGTGTGTATACACTAAATACAAGGAATTCTAAAAATATATAACGCAGGAAGAAAATGTTTAGAGAAAATACTATTGGTGTAATGCATTAATTGGATGTGTTAACGTTTCGGAGTTTATATTTCATCAAAAGAAAGAGGAATGCACAGAAGATCTGAGAGAGGAGAGGTCGGAGAGAGAGGAAAGTCATTAAGAGAGTGAGAGAGAAAGAATGAGAAGGAGAAAGAATAAGAACAGGGACGAGGGTGCTTAAGAACCAGATGGGGGTGCAGTTCTCTGGGTGTGTGTGGGCGGATGCGGGTGAAACGGGGGAAGCAAGAGGAAAGACAGGAGGTATGTAGAGGGTGCTGGAGATGAGACTGAGATGCTTTAATAAGGAAGGAAGGAAGGAAGGAAAGAAGGATGCTGACCGACGTGTGTCATACAAAATATATTGATGTTATAAACAAGGCTGGCTGACATTGTCGGCTGATTTCTTTTACCTCGAAACAGAATCAAACTGTTTATTATTATCATCATCATCATCATCATCATCATTATTATTATTATTATTGAGTGAGAGAGCAGTGCATGTCATCAAAATGACACTGGGGTAAAATATACGAATACCCTGTATACCCATCATGACTACCCGTCTGATAAGGGTACACTAGGCTATTATTATTATTATTATTATTATTATTATTATTATTATTATTATTATTATTATTATTATTATTATCCATCATCATCATTATTACTATTATTATTATTATTATTATTATTATTATTATTATCATTATTATCATTATTATTATTATTATTATTATTATTATTATTATTATCATTATTATCATTATGATTTTATATTTTTATTATTATTATTATATTATTATTTAAATAATGAGACTGTTTTCCTTAAGACGATACCGGATCAACTGACAACGCATATTTCTCGTTTAAAAACGAAAAACATTTAACATTGTCTGTATTTGTACGTACGTAAATACGTACTTAAGCATGTATGCATGTATGTATGTATGTATGTATGTATGTATGTATGTTTGTCTGTATGTATGTATGTATGTATGTATGTATGTATGTATGTATGTATGTATGTGTGTATGTATGTATGTTTGTCTGTATGTCTGTCTGTCTGTCTGTATGTATGTATGTATATTTGTTTGTTGTATGTATGTATGTATGTATGTATGTATGTATGTATGTATGTATGTTTGTATGTATGTTTGTATGTATGGATGTGTGTGTGTATGTATGTATGTATGTATGTATGTATGTATGCATGCATGTATGTATGTATGTATGTATGTTTGTATGTTTGTATGGAAGTATGTGTGTCTGTGTATGTATGTATGTGTGTGTGTATGTATGTATGTATGTTTGTATGTTTGTATGTATGTATGTATCTATGTATGTATGTATGTATGTATGTGTGTATGTGTGTGTGTATGTATGCATGTATGTATGTATGTATGTATGTTTGTATGTATGTATGAATGGAAGTATGTGTGTGTATGCATGTATGTATGGAAGTGTGTATGTAGATTTGTATATAAGGATGTTTATTTCTTGCTTTTTTTTTGTTGTTTTTCACTTTATTTATTCCTGTAGTTATTTAATTTGTTTGGCTGTTTTGTTTCGGGTTTTAATTTTCTCCAGAATACCACAGATATCTTGATATGATGACTTTGCTGTCATTGCTAGCATTATTTACATTTTTTTTTTGCTATTGTCTCTTTTTGCTATTGGTCTTCTTGGTATTATTTCCCTTAACTGCATCACCATCACCATCATTATCTATTTCGTTTGTATTTTGTTTTCTTCCTAACCATCATCATCATCATCATCAACACCACCAGCAGCATCAGCATCAGCATCAGCATCGACACACATCCTTCCGGGTTTCCTGCTTGGCATTCGCTGTTTCTCATTGATGTCGTTCCCTAATGAAGCAATCTCTCTATCGACAGGAAAACCTACTCCAAATTATTTCAATCGCATCTTTTGTGTTTAGTTTGCAACAACAATCAAATTTTCTTTCCTAGCGTTTCTTCGTCGACTATTGAAGTGGATTCTGATCGTTTCTTATTCAAATTCCTGCTGTATTCTGATGGAACGTTCAAAGAAAGTGTGTCTCTAATACAATTTATCAGTTGTTACAATGGAAATTGCTAATGTTAAATTATATCTTCCGTAGCCCCCACCGCCGAACTCCTACTTATATGTTGCATAACATTTGGTGTTTTATTCCAGCTACACACACACACACACAATATGTATGTAATATGTGTGTATATATAAATATAAATATAAATATAAATATATATATATATACTAGCAGTATCGCCCGGTGTTGCTCGGGTTTGTTTCGACCCTTTAGAATTGGAATTTTTGAAAAAGTAAAAATTTTGCATTATGTATCTTGTTATTCTCTTTAAGTGAACATTTTTCTGGTTGAAATACACCGAAAAATGGCGACACAGCAGTCAAAAAATCGTAAAAAATTAGGGATTTTCATAGAAAAAAAAGCACCTTTTTGATGTAAATAATTTTTGGTGTTAACATGGTCCTTCGGAAGGAAGAGCAAGCCTTCTTCTATCACACTCTCAGTTTTGGTCAACTTGCGCCGCAGGGTCACGGAGGAGATAATGTTAGTTGAAGGCTACTAAACCTGCCATACACAGACAACTTCAGCTTTATATATATATATATATATATATAAAGAGAGAGAGAGAGAGAGAGACAGTCAGACACAGACAGATAGATAGATAGATAGATAGATAGATAGATAGATAGATAGATAGATATAGAGAGAGAGAGAGAGAGAGAGAGAGATAGATAGATAGATAGATAGATAGATAGATAGATAGATAGATAGATAGATAGATAGATAGATAAACAGATAGAAAAATAGATAGATAGATAGATAGATAGATAGATAGATAGATAGATAGATAGATGGTAGATAAATAGATAGATAGTGAGACAGAGAGAGAGAGAGAGAGAGAAAGAAACCCCTCACACACACACACACACACACACACTTATTGGCAGAGTAACTTTTCCTCTATTGTAACGCTTCTGCCTTTCGCCTTCATTGCAAATAAATAATGAATTTCAAGTAGAAGCACCATGCTTCTACATTCACTTCATAACAAAGCTATCTGACATCAACAGAATGCTGCAAGTTATTGACGGAGTCGATGCCATTGACAAGAGCAACGTGTACAGATGGCTTCAGTTCAAAGAAGGAGAAACTGCATTGAAGACCAACTACGTAGCGGAAGATTATCAACTGCAACCACTTACAATGAACCATCTGCGTGTGGACAAACGAATCCGTGAGATGGTTGCACAGCCATTCTGTGGCCACTGTACATTACAAAAGATGGTAGAGGACTTTGGGTATCGAAAAAAGAGTGCAAGGTGGGTACCGTCAGTTGACATTAGATTTGAATTCAGGTAAGATGGACGTCTGCTCTAATCTGCTGGAAGCATTCGAGGTCAAGGGAGACACATGTTTGTGATCAGGTAACAGGAGCTGAAACCTGGGTGTATCTTTAAAATCCAGAACGAGGGCTCAGTCCTTGGAATGGGGACATATTTCTCTTCCAATGCCTAAGACGTTCAAAAGTCAGCGATCGACACAGAAAGTATTTTATTCAAATATAGAAACAAACATTTAAATATTTCAATAGTAAATGACTCTTTAATTATAATTTTCTTTCCTACTCTAGGAACAAGGCCCAAAATTTGAGGGGAGGAGGGGCCAGTCGATTAGATTGACTCCTAGTATGCAACTAGTACTTAATTTATAGACCCCGAAATGATGAAAGGCAAAGTCAACCTCGGCGGAATTTGAACTCGGAACGTAAAGACAAACAAAATACCTATTTCTTTACTACCCACAAGGGACTAAACACAGAGGAGACATACAAGGACAGACAGACGGATTAAGGCGATTATATCGACCCCAGTGCGTAACTGGTACTTAATTTATCGACCCCGAAATGATGAACGGCAACATCAACACCGGCGGAATTTGAACTCAGAACGTAAAGAGAAACGAAATACTACTAAGCATTTCACCCGGCCTGCTAACGTTTCTTATTTCTTTACTGCTCAGGAAAGGAAAGAAAGGAGGATGATTTAACATTTCGAGCGGAGCTCTTCATCAGAAACATAGAAAAAGGAAAGGTCCAAGGAAGGGAAGACAGAGAAAAAAATCGCCAACGATACACGCGGTCATCATCATCCTCATTATCATCGTTTAACGTCCGTTTTCCATGCTAGCATGGGTTGGACGATTCGACCGGGTTCTTGGAAGCCAGGAGGCTGTACCAGGCTCCAGTCTGATCTGGCAGTATTCTACAGCTGGATGCCCTTCCTAATGCCAACAACTCCGTGAATGTAGTGGGTGCCTTTTACGTGCCACCGGCACAGGTGCCAGGGGAGGCTGGCAGTGATCACGATCGGTTGGCGCTTTTATGTGCCACCGACACGGAAGCCAGTCAAGGCGGCGCTGGCATCGCCAACGTTCAGATGGTGCTTTTTACGTGCCACCGGTACAGGTATCACAAATACAATTTCCATTTGATTTATTATTTTGATGTTGATGTACTTGACTCAGCAGGTCTCCTCAACCACGTCACATTCTGTGTCACACTCAATCTCTCTGATATATGTATATATTTGTAGGATATATATATTTTTTTAATATATATATATTTCGTATATTATCTTTTATTATATTATATAATATGTTTTTATAGTAAAATCTCTCTCTATATAAAGCTGAAGTTGTCTGTGTATGGCAGGTTTGGTAGCCTTCAACTAACACTATATCCCACGAGACCCTGCGGTGCAAGTTGACCAAAACTGAGAGTGTGATAGAAGAAGGCTTGCTCTTTATTTGGTAGAAGAAAAAATTCAAATCGGACCATGTTAACACCAAAAATTATTTACATCAAAAAGGTGCTTTTTTTCTATGAAAATCCCTATTTTTTTACGATTTTTTGACTGCCGTGTCGCCATTTTTCGGTGTATTTCAACCAGAAAAATGTTCACTTAAAGCGAATAACAAGCTACATAATGCAAAATTTTTACTTTTCAAAAATTCCAATTCTAAAGGGTCGAAACAAACCCGAGCAACGCCGGGAGATACTACTAGTTATATTATAATGTAAATAAATTTTTAATAAGTCAATTGTATTTCTCTATTTCCTTCAATATTTATATATTTAAATTATACCATTTTTTTCTCTACTATATTGTGGCATCTAACTGAAGAACCAATGAAAATTGGATGTTTTACATCCCTTTGAGGAAAAAGAGATTTTTTTCCTTGGATTGATTATATATATTAGGACTGCTACTACCTGCTAATTACTACCAAGCTCTCACAAGAGTAAAAATGAGAGAGAGAGACAGACAGAAAAAAGGAAAATGTCCTTTGCATTTAAAAACTATGGAAATATTTTTTTTTTTAAATTCATTTAATTTTTCCACAATTTAATTGGTTTTTATGCTTTACACTAAATTGAAAAAGTCGCAAAGGCTGAAACCGGTACTAAAATGTTCTTCATGATAAAATTATTTTGAAATTTTCTACCTTGTCTTATTTTCCTTATATATATATATATATACACAACATATATATATTTAAGGTATCATACAGTTTCTGTCTAATGAATCCACTTAGGAGGCTTTGGTCAGCCCGAGGCTATAGTAGAAAACACTTGCCCAAGGTGCAATGCAGTGGGACTGAACCTGGAACCATGTGGTCCGGAAATTCATAGATACACATACACGCGCACGCACACGTGTGTGTGTGTATGTATATGTATGAATGTCTGTAAATACATATGCATATATATATATATATACATATATACACATACATACACAGATAAACATATGTATAACTATACATACATATATACAGAGAGAGAGAGAGGGAGGGAGAGAGAGAGAGAGAGAGAGAGAGAGAGGGAGAAGCTTAAAAGTGTAATATGTTCAGAGATATTTATATTATCAGCATGTATATATAGATATATCATTGTTGTCATCTTCCTCCTCTTTCACATCATCATCATCATCATCATCATCATATTATTATTATTATTATTATTATCATCATCATCATCATCATTGTTGTTGCTGTTGTTGTTGTTGTTGTTGTCTTCCTCTTTTGATATCTTTCAGGAAACATTGGAATTATTAAACTTCAACTCACTGGCCTTCCCTATAAATAATTTTATGCGTTTTAATTGTATGCAAAGAATTTAATTATTCCGACTATATTGATTGCAAGAATTTAACGTTATCGATCAGGTGGTAGTTGTTGGTAAGAAGCCAGAGCTTGCGTTTGTAATTAATACCAAAGTTAGACATAGTCTGCTAGATACATTTTGGTGTCCTTTCCAGAAGGAATATGGAATGAATACCATTTACTACAGTTTGGTAAGTAGCAGGTTGTTTGAACGGTCGTGTTATAGATCTAATCAATTGATTTGGTGGGGGAAGTTCTTTTATATATTAATTTATGCAGGTAACTGGTGTGGAAGGTGCGATCAGTTGTGCCAAACGTTTGACGACACTCCGCCCATGTGGCCACATGAGGCGTGAGAAGTGATTATTGAAAATGAAGTGAAGAGAAAAACATTAAATGGAAGTAATTGAAGGAAATAAAAAGATAAAGAAAGAAGAGAACAGTGAAAGAGAGCGTGTGAAGAGGGATGAAAGAGAGCGAGGGAGAGCGATATATATATTATATAATATATATATATAATAGTATGTATATATATATATGTAATTATATACAATATAATATATATATATATATATATATATATATATATATATTACATATATGTATATATACATATATGTAATATATATATACATATATGTATATATATATGTATATATATATATATATATATAATTACATATATATATATACACATATATATATATAATATATATATATATGTATATATATATACATACATATATATATTGTACACATATTATATATATATATACATATACATATATATACATATATAAACCTTTATATATATACACATATATATATATACATATATATATACATATATTTATACATATATATACATATATATATATACATATATATACATATATATATATGTATATATATAAGGAGAGAGAGAGAGAGAGAGAGAGTAAGAGATACAATGTCAGACAGAGAGAGTAAGAGGTCTACTAGACAGACAGATAATTGAGAGAGATTTTGACTGTTATCTAACATTGATTGATTACACAATAAGGCCTTTCTTTAATAGATTTGTCTTGCCCAAGTGTGAAATATCCCAATTAAAGGAATCTTTCATCTATATAACTCACAAATGCAGTCGGTACAACGGAAGGCAATCATTTGGAAGCACTTTACACTCACTTCTCACGTATTTCAATAGTTCTTTCAGCCATTACAGTTACAACACTATTTGCTTTCTTTATCGCAAATCTACAGAGAGGGATTTCAATTTCCTGAGGGTAATTGCTGATCAAATTCAAAGCAGGGTCTCCCCGCATTTCTTGTTTAATCATCATGAATTTCGGGGAAGGTTAACAGAGAGAAATCCATTCACCATTTCTGCTTCCATTCAATGATGTTTGAAATGTTTTTCTATTCGCAGAGGAACGGATTAAACTGACTGAATTGAACCTCATCAGCGGAATTCTTTGTGAATGTTAAATGGTTGCAGAAAAACAACTGTATGAAGAATCGATTCCATCAGACTGCTTTTGAGTTTGTCAATAGAGAGAGAGATTGCAAAAAAAAAAAAAAAAAAAAAAAATGAATAAAGAAACTGAAATAAAACAAAATAAAAAGACAGAAAAATATCTGAAAAAATAATCACAAATAAAAGTAACCCACAGCGTGAAATAGTTTAATCAATAGATAACACAGATAGGCATTATTTGTAGAGGCTTAAGCAATGTCTTGCATTAAACAGGCCAACTTTACAAGGTTAGAAATAAAGGAAGAAAAATAAACATTATTGTAGCCTCTTTATTTAGCGTTTTTAATCCATAGAATCATTGATTAAAAATATATTGTCGGTGTATTGACAGAGACAACGATTTAACAGTAATAGCGATGAAGAAACAGGCACCGGCAGATTCAAGGATTCAAAGAGGACATAAGACCTGCTCTTGCGACTGTTCTTGCTCTCAATCCTACCATTTCTGCTTACCACTGTTGTTTCGCTGTTGGAGAGTTGCCGTTTCTATGACTGTTGCTGTTTGGAATATACCAACCATAGGTTCGCAAATTGGTGCTCACTTTGTTCGGGTGAGTCAAGTGCATTGTTGCTAATGGCTTCCTGCAAAGTGTAAATGGAATTATCAATCTTTGGCAATTATCGAATAAACGATATTTCTCTGTATCTATTATCATTTATCAGACTTTCCCCGCCCCCCCCCAAATAATTCCTGCCAAATAATTCCTGAAAGATATCAAAAGAGGAAGATAACAACAACAGCAACAACAACAATAATAATAATAATAATAATAATAATAATAATAATGATAATAATAATAATGATATGATAATGATAATAATAATAATAATAATAATAATAATAATGATAATGATAATAATAATAATAATAATAATGATAATGATAATAATATAATAATAATAATAATAATAATGATAATAATAATAATAATAATAATAATAATAATAATAATAATAATAATGATAATAATAATAATAATAAAGGACGAAAACAAACTGTTCCCAGAAGAGCAGAAAGGATGCCGCAAGGGCTCATATGGCTGTAAAGATCAACTAATGATTAATAAAGCCGTAACTGAAGACAGCCACAGAAAGAAGAAAGGCCTCAGTATGGCCTGGATTGACTACAAAAAGGCGTTTGATAGCATCCCCCACACATGGATCCTCGAAACACTAGCCATTGACAAAGTAGCACCAACAATCATAAAATTCATAGAGCACTCTATGAATAAATGGCAAACAGTCCTACACCTCCAAACAAAAGAGGGACTCATGAAAACCAAGACATCCCCATTAGAAGAGGAATATTCAGGGAGACACGCTCTCTCCACTCCTTTTCTGCTTGGCACTGTCACCTCTATCTGATATGCTAAATAGAACTGGATGCGGATATAAATGTTACGGCAAAACGATCAGCCACCTTTTATATATGGATGACCTAAAACTATACGGTGCAAATGACAAACAGCTGGAAACACTATTAAAGACAGTTCATGGATTTACCAAAGAAATAGATATGAAATTTGGATTAGAAAAATGCGCCAAAGTAACCATGAAAAGAGGAAAACTAGTTAAGAGTAACAACATCACACTAGATAAAACCAATGAAATAAAAGAATTAGACCAAAGCCAAACTTACAAATACTTAGGAATCCATGAACTAGATAAGACACAACACACACAAATGAAAGAGAAAATAAAAAAGAATATTATAGACGAGTTAGATCAATACTAAAAACAGAGCTCAATGCTAAAAACAAGATAATAGGTATCAACACTTTAGCTGTCCCAGTTATAAGTTACAGCTACAATATCCTTAACTGGACACGAAATGAACTGTCCAAAATAGATAGGAAAACAAGAAAAATACTGACAGGATCTAGGATGCATCACCCCAAATCTGACATAGAAAGACTATATATACAACGTATAGAAGGTGGTAGAGGCCTTATACAGCTGGAAACTACTATAAAATAACCACCATAGGACTGCAAAAATACCTACTTCAGAAGGAAGGAAAACTGATCCAGATAGCAGCAAAACACGAGCAAAACAAAAAACTGTTCTCAGTATTTAAGGAAGCTGACAAATACAAACAAGAAATCATACCACCTAATAAACACAAAGAAGAAGAAGAAGATTATGAAGAAACAACAAAAGCTATAAAACAAATGAAATCCAAACTAAAAATAGAACAGCAACGAGCCATGATAAAACGATGGCAAGAAAAGCCCCTTCATGGTAAATACTGCACTAAACTAAACGCAAAAGAAATAGACAAAGAAAAATCCCAGCAATGGTTGAGAAGCTCAGGACTCAAAGCAGAAACAGAGGGATTTTTAATTGCAGCACAAGACCAAAGCCTCCCCACCAGAAATTACCAAAAACATGTAATGAAAAGAAATATTACAAGTAACTGCAGAATATGTGGAGATGGACAAGAAACAATAAATCATATTATCTCTAGCTGCCCAGTCCTGGCTAAGAAGGAATATATTCACAGACATGACAGAGTTGGAACCTACATACATTGGAAGCTATGCCAACATTATGGAATAACAACAGAAAAAGATGGTATAGGCACACACCAGAAAAGGTCACAGAAAACGAGAAAGCAACCATACTCTGGGATATGCTGATACACACAGATAGAGAAATTAAGGCCAACAGACCAGATATAGTTGTCAGAGATCATGAAGAAAAAAAATGCTTTCTAATTGATGTATCAATACCGGCTGATGACAACGTGTCTCTAAAAGAAATGGAGAAACTCTCAAAATACAAAGACCTGGAAATAGAGGTAACCAGAATGTGGAATCTAAAAACAGAAACAATTCCTATCATAGTAGGTGCATTAGGCATGATAAAAAAATATTCAGACAAATACATAACAAAAACACCAGGACTTACAAACACATATAACATACAGAAAATTGCACTACTAGGCACTGCACACATCCTACGCAGAACACTTTCCATACAATAACCATCAGAGCATCACAACAAATCACAGCACATACCCAAGGCACACAGAGCTGCGCTCGGTAGTGAAGTGAAAGCACGCTATAAAAATAAAACTACTGAATAATAATAATAATAAAACTACTGAATAATAATAATAATAATAATAATAATAATAATAATAATAATAATAATGATAATAATAATAATAATAATGATAATGATAATAATAATAATATTAATAATAATAATAATAATAATAATAATGATAATAATGATAATAATAATGATAATAATAATAATATGATGATGATGATGATGTGAAAGAGGAGGAAGATGACAATAATGATATATCTGTATGTATACATGCTGATAATATAAATATCTCTGAACATATGACACTGTTGTGAGTAGGCGTGGCTGTGTGGTTCAAAGCTGGCTTCCTGACCGTTTGGTGCTGGGTTCAATACCAAGGCAGGGCACAGCTGCAAATTGGGGATTTGGTAGATGGAAACTGAAACAAGCCTATCGGATACACGTGTATGTTTGTGTGTGTGTGTGTGTGTGTGTGTGCATGCATGCATATTTGTGTCTGGTTGTGTGCATGTGTGTGTGTAATTGTGTGAGTGTTTGTGTCTTTGTGTGTGTCTGTGGCTTTGTGGGAGTGTGGGTGCTTGTGCGTGTGTGTGTTTGTGCTTGTGAGTTTGTGTGTGTGTTTGCGTGTGTGCATTTATGTTTGTGAGTGCTTGTGTGCGTTTGTTTGTGTGTGTGTGTGTGTGTGTGTGTTTGTGGGTGTAGGTGTATGTGCGTGGGTGTTTGTGTGTGTGTCTATTTTTGTGTGTGTTTGTGATTGTGTGTATGCTTATATGCTTATATGCATATCCGTATGTAAGAAAAAGAGATGACAAAAAACGAGTAAATTCCTCATGAAGTTCATATGGTAACCATATATTTCTCTGTCATCTCTCTTCGTTAATACTGCTCTATACTCAGAATGCACTTCCT
This sequence comes from Octopus sinensis, assembly GCF_006345805.1. Taxonomy (NCBI): domain Eukaryota; kingdom Metazoa; phylum Mollusca; class Cephalopoda; order Octopoda; family Octopodidae; genus Octopus; species Octopus sinensis. The sequence continues at coordinate 11,237,139 of NC_043001.1, read as the reverse complement.
TCCAAATTCTACATGTATTGAGTACTACACTAGGTCATTAGTCTCACAATGCCCAAGTGAAATATATATACATATATTCTTTTATTCTTTCATTGTTTTATTTCTTTCAGTCATTTGACTGCGGCCATGCTGGAGCACCGCCTTTAGTTAAACAAACTAATCCCAGGACTTATTCTCTATAAGATGAGGACAAATATCTGTCAAATGTAAATAACATAAATAATATTCTTGTTTAAGAATAATAAATTTGATGGAGCCATGTGAAAAGCACTAGTGATGGCACTGGTGCCATGTCTTTGAGTGACCACTTGTTTCGACATCATCCGGTGGCTGCAAATGTGCATCACCATCATACAAGCAATTCTGTTTGTTTCTCATCTCCCATGACAAACTCATCTGGTTATGGGGAAACAGATGAGGTTTGGCAACGGGAAGAGCATCCAGATGTTGAAGATCTGTCTCGCCAAATTCTGTCCGACCCATGCAAGCATGAAAAAGGGGATGTTAAAAACGATAATGGCAGTGATGTGGATGATGGCGTTTACTATAAATGTTGTTGTTGCAATTATTGTTGTTCAGCCCTAAGCTGGTCCTTATCGAGAAAACATTCAACGACATTCTAGCCATGGCCATTCCAGCCCAACCTATTATCACACTTACTGTCTCTTGCAAAGTAAAACCCTGTGTTTTTTGGGGTTTTTTGCTTTTGGCAGAGTAGGGATGGGGGTTGGGGGGGTCTTGCCTCTCTGAACATAACAAGTGTAATTTGATTGAGATTTGACTGCTAGTTTTAGCAAGTAGATTAACCACAAAGAAGCTTCGAAATTTTGCTTAGAATATCAGAATTTTGAAAACATGTTGCTGGTCCCTTTGGTTTTGAATTTAAGGAGTCAAAATTAAGGCAGCGAGCTGGCAGAAACGGTAGCATGCCGGGCAAAATGCTTAGCGGTATTTCGTCTGCTGCTACGTTCTGAGTTCAAATTCTGCCATGGTCAACTTTGCCTTTCATCCTTTCGGGGTCAATAAATTAAGTACCAGTTGTGTATTGGGGTCAATCTAATCAACTGCCCCCCCACTGGCCAAAAATTCAGGCCTTGTGCCTAGAGTAGAAAAGAATTTAAGGAGTCAATGCAGAAGGTGTATATGACCCAAAGGAAGGACCTTAAAACTGCCAGAGGCCTTTAACTACACGGAGGTCGAAAAGAGGAGCAATTAACCATGCAATTTAACATTAATAAAACCTGGAAGGCAGCTGGCAGAATCATCAGCATTCCTGGAAAAATGCTTAGTGACACTTTGTCTATCCTTGTGTTCTGAGTTCAAATTCCACCAAAGTCAACTTTGCCTTTTGTCCTTTCAGGGTCAATAAACTAAGTACCAGTTGAATACTGGGGCTGATGTAATCAACTTAACTGCCTTGCCCCTGTCCAACCCTACTCCTACAAATTACTGGCCTTGTGCCAAAATTTGAAACTAATATTAGTAGTATAGGCTGGTGGATGACAAATCCCTTAGCATTTTGACTGAATGCCTGATAAAGGGCCAGTGTATATGTGTTTGCGTGTCCCCCTTGTCTTGACTTCACATGGTGGCTGTAAATGAGCATCACCGTCATACAAGTGGTGTTGTTTGTTTTCAGTCTCCCATGACAGTCATGACTGGCTATGGCAAATATTACCCAGTCTGGAAACAGATGGGAGCTGATAGCAGAAAGGGAGTCTGGACAGGAAAAAAAAATCTACCTTGACAAATTCTAAGTCATTCAAGCATAAAAAAATTCGTCATCATCATCATCATAATCATCATCGTTTAACATCTGTTGTCCATGCTGGCATGGGGCCGATGGTTTGACCAGGGCTGGTAAGCTGAGGGGCTACACTAGACTCCAAAACGATTTGGCATGGGTTCTATGACTAGATGCCTTTCCTAATGCCACCAGTCTGAGAGTATAATGGGTGCTGCTTTTATGTGCCACTGGCACAGGTGCCCCACTAGCATAGGTGCCAGTTGCATCACACCAGTATCAGCCATGGTTACAATTTCACTTGGCTTGAGGGGTCTCCTACTCAACCACGACATATTGTTAAAGGTCTCGCTCATTTGTCATTGCCTCTGTGAGGCCCAACGCTCAAAAGGTGTTTCTTACATGCATGTTAAATCAAGATGAGGGTAGTGATAATGAAAATAGTGAAGAAAGGCAGGATGGCCAAAGCTGGAAGTTCTTTCATCGTAGCTTTGTTTGTGAAGGGCCAACCAGAGCTAAAGAACAAGGAAATATAATTTACCTTTTATGAGAAGGTAATGCTATGGGTCGTCAGCTTCTGATACTCTTCTTCAGCTATTTTTCGGTTAAAGGAATAATGGCGGTCAACAAAACGCTGTGACATCTGAAGGGGAGAAAAATAATTAAAAAAATTATGATAAAAAAAAGTGAAAGAAAATACAAAGAAAATTATACTGGTTTTGAAATTTTGGTAACGAGGCCAGCAATTTTAGGTGGGGGGGAAAAGATTAGTCAAATTATGTCGACCACACTAAATGACTGGTACTTATTTGATCAACCCTGAAAGGATGAAAAGCAAAGTCAATTTCAGCTGTATTTGGTCTCAGAACATGAAAACGGAAAAAAATGTCGCTAAGTCGTTTACCCAACCTGCTAACGATCCTACCAACTCGCTACCTTAATAAAAGAAATTATCTTAGTCAGCAACTAATATTTTTTGGGGTTTTAGCTTCCCCCCGTCCTAACCACATTTTATCTTTTTTTATATATATTATTCTACATCACGTGATCACGTGATCGACCAGACCATCAGATGTTGTTACACATCGCTGGTCACAATGCGTTCGCATTGTTTTAGCCTTCGAATGACGCCACCCCGCTGGCTAAGCGAGCAGGCCAACAGAAGAAAGAGTGAAAGAAAGAGTACAACAGGGATCACCCCCCCCCACCCTACCGGAGCCTCGTGGAGCTTTTAAGGTGTTTACGCTCAATAAACACTCACAACGCCCGGTCTGGGAATCGAAACCGCGATCCTACGACCGCGAGTCCGCTGCCCAAACCACTGGGCCATTGCACCTCCACATATTATTCTACATAGGCTCTTTAAATCTCAATGAGTTAAGTCAACAATAGATATCCTCTTAACTGCTGTTTTGCATGTGGATGGCGGCGTCTCGACAATTATTTATCTTCTAAACAATTCTATTTTCCTGAACCAACAAATATATATTTCTCTCTATTTACAGAGTAATTGATTTGTGTTCTCTTCATCAAATTACTCTGGAGACTTCAACTATATTGAAGACATTGGCATAAGTCAGAAATGTCTTCAATTGTCTGCTGTAGTTGCTAGGAAAAAATAAGACCGTAATATTAGTCATCCAATAAAACGCTCTCTCGACTGCATATTTTGTTCTAGTTTAGATTATTAATACTCCACTAATTAAAGAATTAAAAATGCTTTTTTTTCTACTCTAGGCACAAGGTCTGAAATTTGGGGGGAGGGGGGCCAGTCGATTAAATCGACTCCAGTACACAACTAGTACTTAATTTATCGACCCGAAAGGATGAAAACCAAAGTCAACCTCGGTGGAATTTGAACTCAGAACGTAAGGACAGACGGAAAGAATTAAAAATATTCTTTTTTACTCTAGGCACAAGGCCTGAAATTTAGGGGGAAGTGGGGGGAGCCAGTCGATTAGATCAACACCAGTACGCAACTGGTACTTAATTTATCGACCCGAAAGGATGAAAACCAAAGTCAACCTCGGTGGAATTTGAACTCAGAACGTAAGGACAGACGGAAAGAATTAAAAATATACTTTTTTACTCTAGGCACAAGACCTGAAATTTTGGGGGAAGTGGGGGGAGCCAGTCAATTAGATCAACACCAATACACAACTGGTACTTAATTTATCAACTCGAAAGGATGAAAAGCAAAGTCGAGATCGGTGGAATTTGAAGTCAGACAGACGAAAAGAATTTAAAATATTCTTTTTTACTCTAGGCACAAGGCCTAAAATTTTGGAGGAAGTGGGGATGCAGTCGATTAGATTGACACCAGTACACAAATGGTACTTAATTTATGGGCCCCAAAAGCATGAAAGGCAAAGTCAACCTTGGTGGAATTTGAACTCAGAACGTAAGGACAGACGAAAAGAATTAAAAATATTCTTTTCTACTCTAGGCACAAGGCCCAAAATTTTGGGGGAATGGCCAGTCAATTAGATTGACCCCAGTGTGCAACTGGTACTTAATTTATCGAACCCGAAAGGATGAAAGGCAAAGTCGATCTCGGCGGAATTTGTACCCAGAACATAAAGACAGACAAAATACTGCTAAGCATTTTGCCCGCCATGCTAACGATTCTGCCAGTTTATCGCCTTAAAGAATTAAAAATATTAGACAAGTAATGGTTGTCCAGGAGCAAGCATGGCTATAAGGTTAAAACGGTACATGACTGCTTTTCAACCACTATCTTAGCACGGACCCTCAGAAATTCTGGGTTGGTGTCCAGCATGCCAGAAGACCACGTGGATGCTCAGAGAGTGTTACCACTAGAATAAGAATAGCCTGGGCAAAGTTTAGAAAGCTTCTACCCCTACTGGCGACAAAGGGTCTCTTGCTCAGAGTGAAAGGAAGATTGTACAACGCATGTGTGCGAACTGCCATGCTTAAGCATGGGCTGTGACTGCTGAGGACATGCGTAGGCTTGAAAGAAATGAAGCTAGCATGATCCACTGGATGTGTAAGTGCCCTGAGAGAAATGCTGGACATAAGAAGCATTGGATGTGGTGTGCAAGAGAGATGTTTGCGCTGGTATGGTCATGTACTGCGGATGGATGAGGAGAGATGTGTGAAGAAGTGCCACTCCCAAACAGTTGAAGGAATCCAGGGTAGAGGTAGACCCAGGAAGACATGAGATGAGGTGGTCAAGCATGACCTTCGAACGTTGGGTCTCAAAGAGGCAATGATGAAAGACCGAGACCTCTGGAGATATGCTGTGACTGCGAAGACCCGACAAATAACGTGAGTTAATGGCTGTTTCCTGCACCAGCTTCACATAGAAGCCCCAGCCCATCCTAAGTGCCTTAGATCGCAGGACGGCCTGCTGTGCTTACCTTGGATCGTAGGGCAACCTGCTGTGCTTGAGGAGACCTATTGAGTCAAGTACATCAACATCAAAAAATCAAATGGAAATTGTAGTTGTGATACCTGCGTTGGTGGCATGTAAAAAGCACCATCAGAACGTGGCCGATGCCAGCGCCCTCTTGACTAGCTTCCATGCCAGTGGCACGTAAAAAACACCAACCGATTGTGACCACTTCCAGCCTCCCCTGGTACCTGTGCCGGTGGCACGTAAAAAGCACCCACTACACTCACGGAGTGGTTGGCATTAGGAAGGGCATCCAGCTGTAGAAACACTGCTAGATCAGACTGGAGCCTGGTGCAGCCTCCTGGCTTCCCAAACCCAAGTCAAACCGTCTAACCCATGCTAACATGGAAAACGGATGTTAAACGATGATGGTGATGATGATGATATATACTAGCTGTTGGACCCGGCTTTGCTTGTATTTTCTCTGTTGAAGTTAAGCCCACCTCTGACCTTGTATTGAATAAACATTTCCTTAGAGAGTATTTTATTAATTTTGTTGAAATTTTTACATGTGAAAAAAATGCAAAAGCTGCAGGAAAAATAACATCGTTATGGGAATTTCCATTCCAACGCCCGATTGAGCTTACAAAAATTGATGCCAACCGAGCATTATCAAGTTTTCAAGAAATTCCGACCTTATTTGAACTTCAGAGTATGTGATCTACCTCTGAGCCAAAAATCATTAAAATCAGTTGGACAGTGTGAGATAAGTTAGAGTAACCCCAAACACACACACACACACACAACACACAAACAGACACTATTACACATTTATTTATATAGATATATATATACACACATATAAATCTCTGCTGATTCACCAGAAGTGGAATTACAGGATTCAATACAAATGTAGAGCATTTTTTAAAATATCGTAGCTGAAGTGCTCTGACTTCCCTATTCTAAGTTGCTGGTTTCCGATCATCAGCTGTTTCCAGCACTCCAAAGTGGTCGTTTCCAGTCATCAGCTGATGATCAAAAAATATTCAGACACTGGTGACTATTCATAAGGAGAGCATACTCAGTCTACCAGCTGATAACTGCAAGGGAACAACGCTGAGTGCTAGAAATTGGGGCCTTTCAATAATATGCATACATACATACATATATACATACATACAAATATATATATAATATATATATATATATATATATATATATATATACACACACACACACACACATATATATATATATACATCATCATCATCGTTTAATGTTCATTTTCTAAACTGGCATGAGTTGGACGGTTTGACTGCAGACTGGAGACCCATCTGGCAATATTTTTACAGCCGATGCCCTTCCTAATGCCAACCACTCTGAGTGCAGTCGGTGCTTTTCACATACCACTGACAAAGGAACAAGTGAGGCAGGCCTGGCCTCGGTCACATTCAGATAGTGTTTTTTATGTGCCACTGGCATGGATGCCAGTTAGGGGCTACTGGCATCAGCCACACCTGGATGGTGCTTTTTATGTGTCACCGGCACGGGAGCCAGTCAGTGGGTAGTGGCATTGGCCATGTTCAGATGATGCTTTTTATGTGCCACTGGTATGGGAACTAGTTAGTGAGTACAGGTATCGGCCACATTCGGATAGTGCTTTTTACAATCCACCAGCATGGGGAGCTAGTCAGAGGGTAAGGGCATCAGCCACATTTGGATGGAGTATTTTCATGTCAATTGACAACTGTTGTCAATTGTGGAACATGACTGTCACCACATAAACCTGATGATTGCATAATGCATGAAAGTACTAGCTCTATTTCAATATTGTAAAATTGTAAAAATTGCAAATAATGAAATACGGAAACCAGACTAATTTGGAACTTCATTGATTAAAATATTGTCTCACTCTCCTATAAATAGGACACTAAATGAAAACATTAAATAAGCTATGTCACATTGTCCCAGTGTCCTATTTATAGGACACTGAGTATTTCCAGTTCTACTTGATTAAAGGAGTTCTAATAATTATTTTTTCCATTCTAACCTATTTTCAATCATCTGTATAATAGTATAATGCAGAATGCTGTGTGTGACATTTACCTGAGAATGTCCCTTAAGAATGTAAAAATATAAAACAAAGCTAGGTAGGCCTAAAGGCTAACCTATGACCAATTCAACTTATGACCACCCAGTCGGAACCTCATTGTGGTTGTAAGTCGATGACAACCTGTATATATATATATACAGGGCTTGGACAAAATAAGGGAAATATCTGGCATCATAGCATCATAATTTTGAAATATCTATAAAACCATCAAAAGCTTGTTTATTTTTATGTTTTTTGATTTATTATTAGTGTTGCTTAATATGTTTTGCTAAAATTGCTGTTTCGTTCCAGATATCATAAGAAAAAGGTTATTAAAATTCATTAAAATGGACAGATCTATCAGACTTTCAAAGCAGTCAAATTGTTGGTGCTCGTATGGCAGGTGCTAGCATAACAAAAACAGCCAAAACGTTTGGTATATCAAGAAGTACTGTCTTGAAAGTAATGACAGCCTGTGAGAAAGAGGGAAAAACTCTGGAAGAAAATCAAAACTTTCAGATAGGGACCATCAGACTCTTACATGAATTGTTAGAAAGGATCACAAAAGTACATCTCCCAAAATTACTGCAGAGCTTAATGAACAACTCGAGAACCCAGTTTCCACAAAAACTGTTCACCAGAAGCTGCACAAAGCTGAATTTCACAGGAGGGCTGTAATTAGAAAACCCCTATTTTCAAAGTCAAAAGTTGCAGAGCGTTTAGAGTGGAGTAAAAACCTATTGAAATGGTCCCTAGAGCAGTGGAAGGATGTTATTTTCTTGGACGAGTCATCCTTTACCTTATTTCTAACCACCAGCTGAGTACACATGTGGAGACAGCCAAAAGAAGTATTTGACCCAGACTGCCTTCTTCCAGTGTTAAACATGGAGGAGGATCTGTGATGATCTGGTGGGGCTATATCTAGGACGTCCGCTGACCCATCATGGCAGAATTAATAATCAAGACTATTTAAGCATTTTATCTGATCAAATTCATCCTATGGTTGCGAAACTGTTTCCGGAGGGAAACGCAATGCTTCAGGATACTGTATGAAACAGCTAAAGTTATTACTGAATGGCACGATGGTCACCACAGTCCCCAGATCTCAATATTATTGAACATTTATGGTGTATTTTAGAAAAAAAAGTAAGGAGTCAATATCCTCCACCATCATCACTACAACAACTGGTGACAGTTTTAGGTGAAGAATGGACAAAAACTCCTTTGGAAAGAATTCAAACTTTGTACTAGTCCATAGCTCATAGAATTCAAGCTGTAATTACTGCCAAAGGCAGTCCTACCCTATGTTAAAATATAATTGGTTAAAATTTTAAGGTCTTTCCATTATTTTGTCCAAACCCTGTATATGGAATGCATGTATTTGTGGGATAAGAACCTTTGTAAAAAGGGGCCTTGATTTCAGCAACAAAATAATTCAGGTGTCACAAACCTTAAAAGAGTAAAACTTCTTGTGAAAGAGCTGCTTCTTTTCAAATTCATTAATATTTTTTCGGAAGTCTTGAGAATTATCTATCTCCCTTTTCTCCATTGATTTGTCTTCATTCTCATGTGACTTCCGTTTGTGCAGACAAAATGTCTGACCAGATTTTTTTTGTAACTGAAAGAAAAAAAGAAATCCAAAACAACTAATTAGGAACTAAAAGAGACCAATGCACCATTTGCAAAACCACATCATCTAATAGAATTATCATTTTTTAAATATTTCACTTTTGGATTTGGTTTGCAAGATTCTTTATATGAGTTTGTGTGTTGAAGCATATTCTGTTGTGTCTGGGGAGAGTCATTTTCTTTTTGTGCCTTATAATGTAAGACACTCACCGGTAAAATTTCCACATTTTTCTTATTTTCATTATCCTAAAATTTTCGTTGCGTCTTGCAACTTTTTCAATAGTTTTGACTCTCAAAACTATTGAAAAGGTTGCAAGATGCAACGAAAATTTTAAGAGAATAAAAAAAAGAAAAAAGTGGAAATTTTACTGGTGAGTGTGTTATATTATAAGGCACAAAAAGAAAATGACTCTCCCCAAACACAACAGAATTTTAAAAATATATCAGCAGAAATTTAACTGAAAGTCATGGGATTTTTTCCCCCCATTTTGATACAAACAACTGGAAGTTGGAATGCTCAACTAAGTTTCAGCTTCTCGTATGGAAGCAAATACAAGCCACAAATATTGCTGTCACTGAGTAAAATATAGTAAATTTATATCCACACCAACAGCACCACTGCTTGACAACCGATGCTGGTGTGCTTACGTCCCCCGTAACTTAGCGGTTCGGCAAAAAGAGACCGACAGAATAAGTACTAGGCTTACAAAGAATAAGTCCTGGGGTTGATTTGCTCGACTAAAGGCGGTGCTCCAGCATGGCCACAGTCAAGTGACTGAAACAAGTAAAAGAGTACGGCTTGAGATTTTGGGGAAGGACTCTGCAAAAGGCTTGAGATTTTGGGGAAGGACTCTGCAAAAGGCTTGAGATTTAGGCGAAGGGCTGTGCAAAAGGCTTGAGATTTTGGCGAAGGGCTGTAGTTGATTACATCGACCCCAGTAATTAATTGATATTCATTTATGAAAAGCCAAACTGAACTGAGCAGAATTCGAAATCAGAATGCAAAAGACCCTAGAACCCTGTCATTGTGAAGCAAAACTCTTCCCCTCACAGCCACATTTTATATTCTTCCCCACTTTTCCTCTCTTCTGACATTTGTATATTTTCACCTTCTCCCTGTTCATCACCACCCACTCCCCACCCATGGCACTCAACTGTTTATTGACCCTCACAGTTACCCAGCAACCAGTAATTTTATGAAGTAAAAATTCTGCAAATGTTGGAACCGGATTTGCCAAGAGAGTCAAAAAAGTGCACCCACATCTAACCGATGACATTTCTGCGCAAGAAATAGCTCCCTCTGCTTCTTCTTCCGTTCATTAAATTCTTCCAGAAATTTCTCTTCGTTTAGATTTTCCAATATTTTAATTCTTTCGTTAAAATCTAGAAAAAAGCAGAAAGAAAATATATAAACAAAACTTTTGAAAATGCAGGAATGAAATGGAATGAAAAATAAATACGGAGAGGAGAAAAATGAAAACAGAAAAAAAAAGCAGGAATGAAGTTATTCTTGGTATTTAAAAGAAAAGAAGAAACATTTGACATAAACAACTGGCATCGAAGCAGAAGCTATGAAAGGTCATTGTGTCATAATTTTGATCTCGAATAAGTAACTGTCACAGAGAGAGAAAATAGAAACATACACTTAAGCTGCGAAGGAGGAAATATTTCCGAGATTAATGATCCAAATAGGTCTTGAATAAAGCGAAAAACTCTAAATCATACTCCGGGGGGGATGAAACATTTCGGTAAACCGATAAAAAGCCAGGAATAGAAACGGGAGGGGGGAGAAGGGGGGAGGGGTGGAAAGGAAAACTTTGCTAATAAGTTGGAATTCTTCGAAATAAATCAGGAAAAATGTTGGAGTCATACGGAGAACGGCCGTGATTTAGGTCTTGTAATTCAACAACTCTGACACTGGTGCAATGGTGCAGATATAAAGCAGCAGTGAAAGAGTGGCAGTGGGGGGGGTATTGATGATGGTGGTGTGTGTGTGTGTGCATGTGTGTGTGTCTGTGTGTGTTTGAGTGTGTGCGTGTGTGTGTGTGTATGTGTGTGTGTGAGTCATGTCTTGACATTTTATTATAGCTGTAAGGCGGTGAGCTGGCAGAAACGTTAGCACGCCGGGCGAAATGCTTAGCGGTATTTCGTCTGCCGTTACGTTCTGAGTTCAAATTCCGCCAAGGTCAACTTTGACTTTTATCCTTTTGGGGTCAATTAGATAAGTACCAGTTACACACTAGGGTCGATATAATCGACTTAATCCGTTTGTCTGTCCTTGTTTGTCCTCTCTGTGTTTAGCCCCTTGTGGGTAGTAAAGAAATAGGTATTTCATCTGTTGCTATGTTCTGAGCTCAAATTCCACGAAGCTCGACTTTGCCTTTCATTGTTTTAGGGTCACTAAATTAAACATGAGTTGCGTACTGGGGTCGCTCTAATCAACTGGCCCTCTCCCCAAATACTTCCGGCCTTGTGCCTGGAGTAGAAAAAATTCTGTTATAGCAGTGGAAATGTGTAGTTTCTCATAATTGGACATTATTTACATTATTTACATTTGACAGATATTTGTCCTCATCTTGTTTGTTGTTAACACAACGTTTCTGCCTTTTACCATTTCTGGAGTGTCCCCCTCCTTCCCTTGATGCCCTAAGCACGTGCTTACTTTGCTTCATGGTTAATCCAGTACTGAATACACTCCAGCCTTCATCAGGTGTCTTGGTGAAATTTTGAACCTAGGTTCTCATTCCTAAGGTATTTTTCAATGTTGTTGTTGTTATTATTATTATTATTATTATCATTATTATTATTCAGGTCACTGCCTGGAATTGAACTCGGAATCTTGGGGTTAGTAGCCCGCGCTCTTAACCATTATGCCATATGCCAATATTACTTAGATTAATGAAGAACTCCAGGAAAGCTTCTGGTAGGGCCCCAGATTAAGATTCATCACAATTCTTTATAGTAAATCCATGGATGGGATCCAGACAAACTGGTTTTTACACAGAGGGATATTTAAGAAAAAAGTTAAAAGTAATGATCTTTATATATTATTCCTTTACTGAAGCAAAGGACAATAAAGGAATAATATGTAATGATGATTATTTTTAGTTTGTTTCTTGTATATATTTTTTATTCTTTTATTGGTTTCAGTCATCTGACTGCGGCCATGCTGGAGCACTGCATTTAACCGAACAAATCGACCCCAGTACATAATCTTTCTAAGCCTAGTACTTATTCTATCGGTCATTTTTAACAGTACCACAAAGTTACATGGATGTAAACAAACCAACATCGGTTATCAAGTGATAGTTGGGGGGACAAATACAGACACACAAATACATATATATATATATATATATATAGTAGAAATATGTTACAAAAAGAAAATATAAAATACATGTGGAAATGTAAGGGTAAAATATGAAAAATCAACGAAAATGCACATTGTAAATAAAAAAAAGTTTTTTATGAAAGGTAACGACAAATATATACATTTAGATGGACTGAGGTAGTAATAAAAGTCATTATTATGAGATGATTATAAAGTCAGAAAACATAGCATACCATGGTTTCCGCAAAGCTATTCATTGCTTTGTATGCACCGGTTGAAAAAAGATTATTTGTAAGGGAGGTAAGTAGTTCTGGATTTAGATATAAAATTGTAATGTGAATGGTGTAGGGAGTGTATAGGGGTTAGTGGTGGACAGGCTTCTTTCAGTTTCCCTCTATCAAATCCACTCACAGAGCTTTGGTCAGTCCAAGGCTATAGCAGAAGACACTTCCCCAAGGTGCCATGCTGTAGGACTGAACCTGGAACCATGTGGTTGGGAAGGAAGCTTCTTACCACACAGCTACTCTTACATCTATATAAGGAAAAGTATCTGAAAATGCACAAGTCTTTTAAAAGTATTTATTAACTTAACTGGTTTCACTTATTTAAAAATGACTTTCATAAGTAAAGTGTGAGGTTTTGTGTATACTCTGTGGTGTCAAAATTAGTTTAAAAAAGTGTATTCAAATCAAATGATAGGGTCTTTGACAATGATAAGAAAAAGTTTGAGGCTTTGTGTATCTTCTGTGATGAGTGAAAAAAATAGTTTACATTAAAATATTCAGATCAGTAATGAAATTTTTTATAATGGTAAGAAGATAAAAATTAGTTCACATGAATTTCTTCTGATCAAGTAATAGAGTCTTTGACAAGGAGATAAGATGTGTCTGGTTTTTCCTGTGTTTCCTCTGTGACGAATCAAAGAATAGTTTACAAAAAACATACAGATCAGGAAATATATACGGTAGGCTTTTTACAGTTTCTATCTACAAAATGTATTTGGGGCTGGATTAAGATCCATCGTGACCCTAAGCACTTAAAAGATTTTGGTGCCCCCAAAAAGACCATGTAATTCAAAATATAAACAATAAGAAACCATAGAATAAATTTCTATTTTTCGAAACGAAACAAAACAGTAAAAGGGAGAATAATGTTTATTTTTGTATAATTCCACTTTATTTATATTTGAAAAGTTTCCTCCTACTTTCTTGAATTGCAAAGTCTTTGATCAGATCCTCAAAATTAATATTAGGTAACACATCTGCATCTATACTTAGAAGAGACAAGGGCACCCTAAATATTATTTTAGCAAGTTTAAAGTGATTTCTTTTGTGCCATAAACCATTTACCATTTCTTATTTCTTTATTGCCCACAAGGACAGACAAAAGGATTAAGTTGATTACATCGATCCCAGTGTGTAACTGGTACTTAATTCATTGACCCTGAAAGGATGAAAGGCAAAGTCGACCTCGGCGAAATTTGAACTCAGAACATAATGGCAGATGACATACTGCTGAGCATTACACCCGGCATGCTTATGTTTCTGCCAGCTCTCTGCCTTTTACCATTTCTGGAGTGTCCCCCTCCTTCCCTTGATGCCCTAAGCACGTGCTTACTTTGCTTCATGGTTAATCCAGTACTGAATACACTCACAAGGCTATAGAAGAAGGCACTTGCATAAGGTACCATGCTGTGAGATTGAACTAAAAACCATTACATTGGGAAGCAAACGCCTTAAACACACAGCTAAATCTGCGTATATATATATATCTTTATATATAAAAGTGAAGTTGTGTGTGTGTCTGTCTACTCCGATTTAGATTCCTAACTACTCCCACATTTTGTGGTGCAGTTTAACCATAAGCGGGTATCTTATAGTCGTGATTCATATCGAGCCCTTCTGGGTATTAGTGTGCATCTACAATGAGTCTACGATTTAAAAAAAAATTACCATCAGTTTTCCGCATTTTTAATGCATTTTTGCTCGATTTATATAAGGGAAGTAACTCTCTAAAATGCTTAATAGTTGTGGTTCATATCGAGCCCTTCTGGGTATTAGCGTGTGTCTACGATGAGTCTACGATTAAAAAAAATTTACCATCATTTTTTCCGCATTTTTAATGCATTTTTTGCTCGGTTTATATAAGGGAAGTAACTCTCTAAAAATGCTTATATAGTTATTTCCCTTACAAACCCGAGCAACACCGGGCGATACTGCTAGTATTATGTAAAAGTGAGAAAAGGCAGGATTAGAACCCTGTACACAGAGCGTCGAAAGTAAAGCACTATAAGACACTTTACTTAAGCTACTTAAGACAGTCTATTGTTTATGCCAGTCCACCTTCCTGATGTGAAGTCAAGCATCTCTTCTCTTTACTGGTTTCTTTCGGTTTATTTCACTTTTTAAACAAAAAAGGTATTTTGTCTTTCCTCTCTTCTCCAACTTCTTATTGTTGGTTTTCTTGCTTATGTGGCTTTTGCTGTTTTTATTGTTGTTGTTGCTACCGTTTTTTTGGGGGGTTTTTTCCGTATGGCTTTAGTTATAGAGATAATGGTGCTGGAACAACCTCCACCCTCCTGCCCCTATACCGACTCCTCCTCGCGTAGCAGACAAGAAAGATGAAGGTAACAGCCTTTGTTGCCGGTCGCTAGACACATTTCTAAATGCTCGTTGAAGCGTCTCTTGAGATTTATCTGAAATGAGCTTAGAATAGAGTCTTTGAATGATCAGCGGAGAAAATGGTTTTCATTTTGATTCCGAACCATGTCTTCTATCGCTATTGTCCATCCTGGAGAGAAAGGATGTCAACAGGAACAGAACCAAAACAGAAAAAAAGAAGAAAATTGCAAAAGAAAACAAAACAAAAACCCCTGTAGTAGATAGAAGAGAGGGGAATGAGGTCGAAGGAGTTTGGTGAGAAGGAGAGAAAGAAATGGAGGTAGAGAGTGAGGGGGAGAGAGGGTGTAAGAGAAGAACAAAGAGGAACGAGATAAGGAGGTGTGAAAGAGAGAGAGAGAGAGGGGGGTGAGAGTGAGGGAAGGAGAGATGGAGAGAAACAAAGAGAATGAAAATAATGTCAAAATGATATTGTTTTTCGTTTTTATTCTTTCACACTTTCTAATAATAATAATAATAATAATAATGAGGAGGAGGAGGAGGAGGAGAAGAAGAAGAAGAAAGACACAGAAAAAGCAAAAAGTGAGGCGAGAGAGAAAGAGAGAGAGGAGGGTTGACAGTGAGGGAAGGAGAGATGGGGAGAGGGGAAACAAAAAGAACAAAATTAATGTCAAAATGATATTGTTTTTCGCTTTTACTCTCGCACACTTTCTCTAATAATGATGATGATGATGATGATGGTGATGATGATGATGATGATGATGATGATGGTGATGATGATGATGATGATGATGATGGTGATGATGATGATGATGATGATTGATGATGATGATGATGATGATGATGATGTGATGATGATGATGATGATGATGATGGTGATGATGATGATGATGATGATGATGATGATGATGGTGATGATGATGATGATGATGATGATGATGGTGATGATGATGATGATGATAAGAATAAGAATAAGAGGGAGGAGGAGGAGGAAGAGAAGAAGAAGAAGAAGAAGAAGAAGAAGAAGAAGAAGAAGAAGGGCAAAAAGAGAGGTGACACAGAAACAGAAAGAGAGACAGAGAGAGAGAGAAGTAGAGGAAGAAAAAGTAAGAAGAATTTAAAAGAAACTTATTAAACTCTTTCTATATAAAAGAGTAGATTCAGAGAAGAAAGAAGCAGAAATGCTCAGAAGAGGATGGTTTTTATTATTATTATTTTTTTGGCTGTTTTGTTTCTCTTTTTGTGCATTGAAAAGAGAATCACTGAGTGATGGCATGTATATGAGACATGAGAGATGCTGGCAGACTCAGATATGCTTATACATCATCATCATTATCTTTGCCATCATCATCATCATCATCATCATCATCCCCACCATCATCATCACCACCACCACTACCACCACCACCATCTTCACCATCATTATCATCCTCTTCAACCTCACTGTCATCATCATCATCACCATCATGACCATCACCATCATCACCATCACCATTATCATCCTGTTACATCCACTTTCATGTAGGCTTGGGCTGGACAGTTCGTCACAATCCAAATCAGTGTATATTTAAGAATTACCTTCTAAACAGGTCACAAGGTCATGTCACACTAATTTGTTTCACTTTCAGGATTGCTCACGAGGGCCGGATGTCTCCTTACTCTTTCAGCAACTGTGTGTATGTGTGTATGTATGTAAATAATGTAAGGAATGTACTGAAGTGCCCGTGCTAGTGGGGTGCAAAGAGCACCATATGAGTGTGATCATTGACAGAGTGGCTAACCGGCTTCCGTGCCAGTGGCACTTAAAAGGCACCATTCGAAAGTGATCGTTACTAGCACTTGAGCCCCGTGCTAGTAGGGTATTAAAAGCGCCATCCGAGCATCATTGTTGCCAGAGCGGCTATCTGGCCTCCGTGCCAGTGGCACGTAAAAGACTCCATTCGAGCGTGATCGTTACCAGCATCACCTTACTGGCACCTATGCCGGTGGCATCTGTAAAAGATTCAAGCGAGGTCGTTGCCAGTGCTGCCTGAGTGGCCCTGTGCCAGTGGCACGTAAAAAGCACCCACTACACTCTCGGAGTGGCTGGCGTTAGGAAGGGCATCCAGCTGTAGAAAATCTGCCAGATCAAGATTGAAGGCTGGTGCATCCATCTGGTTTGCCAGCCCTCAGTCATACGTCCAACCCATGCTAGCATGGAGGGCGGATGTTAAACGATGATGATGTATGTATGTATGTATATGTGTGTGTGTGTGTGTAAGCAGCTTTGCATGTGCGTATGTATGTGAGTGTTTGTATGTATGCATATATGTATATATACATATACAGCCGCCTTCATTATTTTATATATGTATGTATATATACATATATATATATATATAGATTCTCTCACTCTGTGAAAGTTTCTAGTTCGAATCACACATGTCTCGAGATGTGCTGAAGATTTTCTATTTCGGATATATTTGGGGTACTTAGGTCTGCTCAGGACTTAGTGCTCGCTTTTTCCATGGGTATGAGTAAGTATTTCATTTATGTCTCACGTATTTATCACTGAAGAGGGGAAAATTCTTATGAATTAACCCCGAAATTGGGACCAATACGGTAATAACGGATGTTTTAGAAATTTCTATCAGTTTGTTTCGAGACACATAAATTATAATGATTATTGACAATTTTGTCTTTTTTCGGCATATTTGGCATTAGAATTTTTCTTTTGCCCTTATTTTGTAAATTATTTATAAATTTAACCTTTAAATGTATTTTTTGATATGCTGGCCATTGATAAAATTTTTTTCTCAAAAAAAAAAAAAATATCCTACATTAGTTGTATATATATATATATATATATATATATATATATATATACATACATATACATAACTCTGCTGAATGGTTGGTGTTAGGAAGAGCATCCAGCTGTAAAAATCCAAGACGGTCACAGAAGTCTGGTGCAAGCTTCTACCTGGCAGACTCTTGTGAAACCATCCCACCCATGCTAGCATGGAAGGCGAATGTTAAACGATGATGATGATGATGATGATGATGATGATGATAACTCAGCTAACATAGGTTTTGCCAATAGTGACTCTGGCCATATCTAATTTGAAAACGCCAAGAGGGGTGGGGTGGGGCGGAGTGGACAGGAGGTGTTTTAAGTCATGTTTTAGGGTACCCTAACCCACCCGTGAAGGGGAGTGGTATTTGCCAAAATCTATCGGACCTCATGCCTAGAAAGTAATTCGATCGTAATTCACTTGACATCTTTTGTAATGAAGTGTGTTCACACACACACGCGTTGTGTGTGAGTGTGTGTGTGTGCGTGCATATGCATATGTGTATGTGTGTAAATGTCTGTGTGTCTTAGAGGAATCAAACTGGATTCTATATTGTACAATCATTCACTTGGTGACATACTATTTTCACTTCCTTTTGTTTTTCCCTCAGGTACAAAGAAAACGTATTTTTTTCTTTTATCTCTCTCTCTTCTCCTTCTCTCTCTCTCCCTTTCTCTACCTCCTTTTATATATCTCTCTCTCTCTCTATCGCTCTTCTTGCTCTCTCTCTCTCTCCTCACGATGCTATGTAATTATTTAATGTTCAATGAATGGTGCAGTGTGTGCATTCCAATTCCTTGCATGTCAAATATTTGGTACGGCATTATGGAAAGATCTTTTTCTTCTTTATATGATATATGTATCTCTCTCTCTCTCTCTCTCTCTCTCTCTCATTCCCTGTGTGTATATATATGTGTCTGTATATATATATATGTGTATGTGTGTGTGTGTGTAAATATATATATATATGTGTGTGTGGGTGTGTGTATGTATGTGTGTGTATGTGTGTGTGTGTATATAGATGTATGTATGTATGTACGTATGCATGTAGAGTGTGTGTGTATGTATATATGTATCATCATCATCATCATCGTTTAACATCTGCCTTCATATATATTTGTATTCAACATCTTTAAACACATATTTTGATACTTATTGAAACATATCCCAACTGTACAGCTCATAGACGATCATACATACATATATATATATATATATATAGATATATATATGTATAATCGTCTATGAGATGTACAGTTGGGATATGTTTCTATAAATATCATATATATATACTACACTCACGGAGTGGTTGGCATTAGGAAGGGCATCCAGCTGTAGAAACACTGCCAGATCAGACCGGAGTCTGGTGCAGCCCCTGGCTTCCCAGACCCCGGTCGAACCATCCAACCCGTGCTAGCACGGAAAACGGACGTTAAATGATGATGATGATATACATATATATATATGTATATATATCCATAGAGAGACAGGGGAGGGAGAGGGAGAGACAGGCAGACAACAGGCAGATAGATAGAGAGAGAGAGAGAGAGAGAGATACAGTAATCCCTCGCCATATCACGGTTCACCTTCTGCGGTTTATTACTTAAGCTTAGGTTGATTCCTCCGTGGTGGTGTTTCGCATTTATAATAAAATAAATATACACAAATTATAAAAATAATAATAAAAGATATATAGGCGCAGGAGTGGCCACATGGTTCCGGTTCAGTCCCACTGTGTGGCATCTGGGCAAGTGTCTTCTGCTATAGCCCCGGGCCGACCAATGCCTTGTGAGTGATTTGGTAGACGGAAACTGAAAGAAGCCTGTCATATATATATGTGTGTGTGGTTGTGTGTCTGTGTTGTGTCCCCCTAGCATTGCTTGACAACCGATGCTGGTGTGTTTACGTCCCCTCACTTAGCGGTTCGCCAAAAGAGACCGATAGAATAAGTACTGGGCTTACAAAGAATAAGTCCCGGGGTCGATTTGCTCGACTAAAGGCAGTGCTCCTGTATGGCCACAGTCAAATGACTGAAACAAGTAAAAGAGTGAAGAGAGTGCTGTACTGTTTCTACTTTGTGGATTTTCACCAATTGCAGTGGGATTTAGGAACACAAGACCCATGGTAGCCAAGGGGTTACTGTAGGTACAAAATGCTAGTGAATTAATGTCAAAGGTTATTTTCGTATTGTTGTACGGAAGCTACAAATACAGAGGAACAATGATTAAAATTATAATCAAGGATTTTATTAGCATTCCATTAAGTCTCACCTCATGTTGGACAAAACAGGATCAGAACTAAACCTCGAAATATCATCATCATCATCATCCAGTGTTTTAAATCTGGGTCCTGTCCCCCGTTAACGGGGCTGGCCGGATCTACCTCAATGCGATAGCAACCGAGATAAGCAAGTGCAGCCCACCCCAACCTTTGGGCTGGCTGGTACCCATTCTCCTTTGCTATCATGAGGCTTTTTTGGAGCTGGATTTTCTACAGGGCACATGCCCTTGCTTACCTCCAGCCTCAGTTTCTAGACATGAGAGGTCCTGAGACCAAGGCCTCCACCACGATTTTTAAGAAATGTGGTGGAAAACTAGCTCAGGAAGGCAGGGACGCTACTCCCTGGGACCCCTTACATGGCCCCACTACCTTTCATCAGGTTGGATGTTACCTAACTCTGATCAGGGAGTGTTCTCCGTCTAGATTTTTATCGATGACGGAACAGCTCAAACTGGTCAGACAATACGCAATTATGTCACACTTGACAAGTGGCCAAAACATGGAGACTCTTTCCTTTTAAGTCTTAAACTAATACAACATTTGATAAAGCTTGTTCCTGCTGTATTGTCTTGTCTTCCTTCCGTGCTCACTACCTATTACACACACACACACAACATACACGTATATATGTATGTGCATGCTTGTACATATATATACATATATATATATATATATGTATATATATGTCTGTAT
>NC_043001.1:11201563-11211563 GCF_006345805.1 Octopus sinensis | reverse complement strand
GAAAAACCTGTCTGGCCATGAGGAAATATTTACTTAACTTGGGCTCAGATGAGGATTGTTAACAGGAAGGGCATCCAGCCACAAATAATCCACATCAACAAATTACAGCTGACCCACGCAGGCATGGAAATGTGACCATTAAATCATGATGATGAACAACGATTACATTGTTAAACTCAGCCATCAACATACAGTAGAAAACAATACATGTCCACTTTTCCCCCATTAAAAGCGCTGTCAGTCGGTGACTCCTCCACTTACACTGCAAGTGGGTGTCCGACAATTCTTAGCAATTTATATTATTTACATTTGCTGGATATTTGTCCTCATCATCGAAAAATACCATAAGAATTGAGAACCCAGGTTTGAAATTTCCTCAAGTATATCAGTCAAAACATGTTAACAAAAAATATCCGTCGAATGTAAATAATGTACATAATTCCTCATCTCTTAAATATAGAACTGTAATTCTTAGCAATAAACTAGATTATACCCTTGGTTGCAGCTAATCCACTTCAGTTTTATCCGAAATACCCTTTTAAGACCAACATAAATATCACAAATCTGTTTCCCCCTCATATAAAAGCCACTAGGTGTGATCACACATTAGCAAAAGCTGCTAAATTATGAAAATAAAAACATTTGATAATAAATTCTATTTTATCAGCATGTGAGATAAATAAATAGCTAATTAGCTATAATACACTAATTAACGCATTTAATTGATCCATTGATTAAATGTAAGGCTGAAATTCCAAGGTCTGTAGTTAGCACATTCCTTTGAAAAATTTGCAAGCAAGGAGCTTAGAGAGTTCCTTTATATGCGACAGGAATATCTTTAGAATGCACAGTGGTGAGAATGAATAAATGGGTTAAAAAGTCAGAATATTTTCAATAATTTTTAGTTGTATTTCTTGTTTTTTTTTTTTCTTCCATTTTTACTAGACAAATAAATTATCCTTTAAGAGAGAGAAATTTAAAAGTGGTTGGCCAAAATAACAAACAAACAAACAAACACTTCTTTAATTTGGCTAAATAGTCTAATGGAAAAGAATAACGTCGTTATTGGTATTGGCAAATAAAACTAGCATCTAAGAGATAAGACATTCAACTAGAATACTCTGTGCAAGCAATATTTGAAAGATTACAGAAAACTTTGACTGCTGAAGTAGTTTAATTAATTGATAATAATTCTTGAACAAGATGTGAATTCCATTCTGACAAAATTTACCTTTTCAATTCCATAATGTCTCTTAGCACTGTTTAATGGAAATGGCACCAGAAAAGTGGCAGATGTTATTTTGAAATTCTTTCTTTTTTTTTTTCCTTTTCTTTTTTCTTTTTCTTTTTCTTTTTTTTATTTGGTTTGTGAATTATTCATTTATTTAC
Organism: Octopus sinensis; assembly: GCF_006345805.1. NCBI lineage: Eukaryota > Metazoa > Mollusca > Cephalopoda > Octopoda > Octopodidae > Octopus > Octopus sinensis. The sequence continues at coordinate 11,210,174 of NC_043001.1, read as the reverse complement.
TTTTTTAATTGACCGTAATGGAAGTGACAGGAAAAACTCTCCTCACATTCACAAAATGGCTCAACGGGAAGATTTTAAAACTGGAAATGGCATTAGCAATTCCAAAGGGATGTGATAAATATGGTAGCTAAATGGTTAGCGGAATGACCAAAATTTTCTTTTGATTGAGAACCATTTCCATTTCGTGGAGTGATTCGTAGAATGGACATCGGTGGGTTGCAGGTACCCAGGTGACCAGCAACAGAATGGTATCAGGAAACAGCTCTTACACTGTTGTAACTGCCTGGTACTAAATTCGATTACTCAGTGGCATGAAAGAGTTCCAATTCTTTATTGATTTATAAAAGAGGTAAATGAGAGTTTCAAACAGTGGCTTTTTTCTTTTCTTTTTTTTCACAGTTAGGAGACCACTGTTGAGGAGAGCCCAGTGGCAGGGTGCATTGATGTCGTAAAGAATCTAGATATTAAGTTTGCCTGCACAGACCCATATGACAGACCAATAATATCAGCAAAAACACTGATTGTCCTCCAGCTAAGCCTCATGCACAAGCTGATGAATTTTCTCCACATTTTCAGGGATGATGGTCATGGCAGATCTTCCAAATCCCTCATCGTCTTCCAGGGACGTTCTTCTTCGGTTTTCGAAGCGCCCATATCACATGAAGCACTTTGTACGACCCATTGCCTAAGTGCTGTAAAATTACTGAAGCATGCTCAATATCTCTGTTGCAGACTTCCCAAGTTTAGCACAAAATTTCGCATTGGCCCTTTTGTTCCAACTTCTGGTCCATGACAAAACTCGCAGACTACACATACACGTGATCACACAAACAAAAATTTCTCGATTTTCAAATTAAACACAGTGGTGTCCCTCAGTAAATTGCTTCATGGAGGTCACTGCTACCTCCCGCTACACATGCAACCATGTGCTGCCATCTGTTGGGGTGCTACAGAACTAGTTTAGGGATTTTTTCATACCACTTTGTATAATATAGGAATTTGAAAAGCGATAAATTTATTAAGGACTCTGGCATTATGTTACCAAAATTGAGATAATTAGATGCAACCCTGATATACAAATACATTATTTACATTTGATGGATATTTGTCCTCATCCTGTTTGCTGTTAACACAACGTTTCGACTGATATATCCTCCAGCCTTCATCAAGTGTCTTGGGGAAATTTCAAACCTGGGTTCTCATTCCTAAGGTATTTTTCAACGTTGTTGTTGTTGTTGTTGTTGTTGTTGTTGTTGTTGTTGTTGTTGTTGTTGTTGTTGTTGTTGTTGTTGTTGTTGTTGTTATTATTATTATTATTATTATCATTATTGTTATTATTATTATATATTATTATTATTATTATTATTATTATTATCATTATTATTATTATCATTATTGTTATTATTATTATTATTATTATTATTATTATTATTATTATTATTATCATTATTGTTATTATTATTATTATTATTATTATTATTATTATTATTATTATTATTATTATTATTATTATCATCATCATTATTCTTCAGGTCACTGCCTGGAATCAAACTCGGAATCTTGGGGTTAGTAGCCCGTATTCTTAACCACTACACCAAATGCCCATGTGCATGCAAATACCGAGGAATCATGAAGAGTCAAGTGCTTTCCATAGGGAGCTGTTACTGGGGTAAGCTGTGAAGATAGAAAAGTGGGTAGACAAAAGATCCTTAGCCCTTTTGATACCAATCCATCTGAGACCATCTCTGCTTCATACATAAATCTTGTTCAAAGTGATTTAAATGAAAACTTTTTAATAACAACTTCTCAATGATTTAACTTTAAAACACCATCCAAATAAGGCCAAAGCTATTAAATTCTTCATCAATTTAAAATTAATTAAAAGTGTAATCTTACATTTTTGAAGTGTGTTTTAACAGAAATATGGTAAGAAAAATATTAAAGAGGTCTAAATTAAAATATTCCATTAAAATTTCATGTTAATTGATGTTTCAAATGCCATCTTAAAGAGTGATTTTATTAAATTCTTCATCATTTTAAAAATTAATTAAAAGTGTATTTCAATGACGTAGTTTAGCAGAAATATGGTGAAAGTATTAAAGCAATCTAAATTAAAATATTCTAATTAAAATTTCATGTTAATTTATGTTTTAAAGACTACCTGAATATGGACAAAGTTATTTTATTAAATTCTTCATTATTTTTGTATCACCTGATGCCAGTGCCCCCTGATGTTGGTGCCATGTAAAAAGCACCTACTATACTCTCAGAGTGGTTGGCATTAGGAAGAGCATCCAGCCATAGAAACCTTGTCAGATAAGTCGGCAAGCTGGCAGAAATGTTAGCACGCCAGGCGAAATGCTTTCCGGTATTTCGTTTGCTGTTACGTTCTGAGATCAAATTCCGCCAAGGTCGACTTTGCCTTTCATCCTTTCGGGGTCGATAAATTAAGCAGCAGTTACGCACTGGGGTCGATGTAATCGACTTAATCCCTTTGTCTGTCCTTGTTTGACCTCTCTGTGTGTAGCCCCTTTTGGGTAGTAAAGAAATAGGTATTTCGTCTGCCATTACGTTCTGAGATCAAATTCCGCCGAGGTTGACTTTGCCTTTCATCCTTTCCGTGTCGATAAATTAAGCACCAGTTACGCACTGGGGTCGATGTAATCGACTTAATGCCTTTGTCTGTCCTTGTTTGACCTGTCTGTGTGTAGCCCCTTGTGGGTAGTAAAGAAATAGGTATTTCGTCTGCCATTATGTTCTGAGATCAAATTCCGCCGAGGTCGACTTTGCCTTTCATCCTTTCCAGGTCGATAAATTAAGCACCAGTTACATACTGGGGTCGATGTAATCGACTTAATCCGTTTGTCTGTCCTTGTTTGTCCCCTCTATGTTTAGCCCCTTGTGGGCAATAAAGAAATAAGAAACCTTGTCAGATCAGATTGGAGCTTGGTGCAGCCTCCTGGTTTGCCAGTTAGCAGTCAAACTGTCCAACCCATGCCAGCATGGAAAGCGGACGTTAAATGACGATGATGATAATAATGATGAAGGGCAGTGTATTCTAACAGTAATATGGTAACAAAAAGGGTTATAAAATTAAGATGGATTTAAGCTGAAAGTGAAGGATTCTTAATTGCAGCTCAGGTCAAGTGCCTTCCAGCTGGAAACTTACCATCAAATGTAATGTAATTAACCATTTGCAGATCGTATGAGGGTTAAAGCAGTAACCTCATTGAGTTTGACTTCCCAGTATCAGCCGAGATAGACATCTAGAAGCATGACAAAACTGAGGATACAATACTTTGCAAATATCTCCATCGTGTAAAACCATCAATAGAAGAGAATATGACCAAAGACTCTGTGTACTCCATCCCATGCAGCTGTGGTAGGTTATACAAAGGCGAAACATGCTGCCCTCTCAAAATAAGGGTAGAGGAACATCGCAAAGCTGTGACATGAGGAGATATTGATAAATTGGGTATAGCTGATCATGTATGGAAAAATGGAGACCACCTCCCCCTGTGGGATGAAGTTAAAATAATAGACAGAGAACACCACTGGAAAATACGAAAACTAAAAGAAGCAGCACATATCCTAGGACACAACAATCTCCTACGTAGACCGAGTGCAGATATGAATAGCATATGGGAACCGGTATTAAGAAAGGCGGTGAGCTGGCAGAAACGTTAGCACGCCGGGCGAAATGCGTAGCCGTATTTCGTCTGCCGTTACGTTCTGAGTTCAAATACCGCCGAGGTCGACTTCGCCTTTCATCCTTTCGGGGTCGATTAAATAAATACCAGTTACGCACTGGGGTCGATGTAATCGACTTAATCCCTTTGTCTGTCCTTGTTTGTCCCCTCTGTGTTTAGCCCCTTGTGGATAGTAAAGAAATCGGTATTAAGGATGGAATAGGAGAATATTAGAATTATAAACCCTAAAATTCACTCCATAATTGCCTACGGGCAAATATGGTATAGTGGTTAAGAGCGCGGGCTACCAACCCCAAGATTCCGAGTTCGACTCTAGGCAGTGACATGAATAAAAAATAATATGATATAAATAGGCTGTGTGATAAGTAGCTTGCTAACCAGCCACATGGTTCCGGGTTCAGTCCCACTGCGTGGCATCTTGGGCAAATGTTTTCTGCTATAGCCTTGGGCCGACCAAAGCCTTGTGAGTGGATTTGGGAGCCTGTCGTATATGTGTATATATATATATATATATATATATGTATGTGTGTGTATATGGTTGTCTGTGTTTGTCTCTCTAGCATTGCTTGACAACCGATGCTGGTGTGTTTACGTCCCCGTCACTTAGCGGTTCGGCAAAAGAGACCAATAGAATAAGTACTGGGCTTTCAAAGAATAAGTCCCGGGGTCGAGTTGCTCGACTAAAGGCGGTGCTCCAGCATGGCCGCAGTCAAATGACTGAAACAAGTAAAAGAGTAAAAAGAGTAATATGAGAAAGAAAAACTAGAAATGTGTTATTTTTAAGGGAGATAGGTCGTTGTTTTTTAAGCCGAAATAAAACGGTTTAAGGGAAATAATTCCTATTAGACCAGACAGCAAATAATCTCCCTTAGAAGAAATAGAGGCAGGGAGAAAGGTGCTTGAGCGACAGCGAAGTGGATGCGAGAGTGGAGTGGAATCAGACAGTGTCTCCTATATTGGCGTTAACGATGGATAAATGACATTTTAGTAAATATGCCACATATACACACACACACACAAAATACAAATAATACATATACACAGACGTGCGTATATATATATATACATATATATATATATATATATATATATATATATATATATATATATATATAATATATATATATATATATATATATATAATATATATATATTATATAGATATATATATGTATGTGTGTATATCTACATATTATATATTAAAACATACACAAATATATAGATATTTACACGCATGATACCGAGGTGCGAGCGCACACACACACATAAGCATATAGATAATACATATACACATACTTGCGTATATATATATATAACACACACACACACACACACACAAGTGTAGATGCATACATGCATGCATGATACAAACACGCGGGCACTACATACTCACACGCACGCGCGCACACACATCTTTTATCAGTTCCAGTCATTGGACTGAGGCCATGCTGGAGCACTACTGGGAAGGATTTAGTTAAACGAATCGACTCCGGTACTGTTTTGTTCTTTTGAAATTTGATATGTATTCTATCACTCCGTTAGTCGAACTGCTAGGTTACATAAACACACACATGAATAGTAGGAGTGTCAATGAATAGTGAGAGATGGGGGGGGGCGAAGTGTGACACACTGACACACAGAAATTAGCTTTCGCATTTATTGTCATATATATACTCTTTTACTTGTTTCAGTCATTTGACTGCGGCCATGCTGGAGCACCGCCTTTAGTCGAACAAATCGACTCTGGGACTTATACTTTGTAAGCCCAGTACTTATTCTATCGGTTTCTTTTGCCGAACCGCTAAGTGACAGGGACGTAAACACACCAGCATCAGTTGTCAAGCAATGCTAGAGGGACAAACACAGACACACAAACATATACATACACACACATATATATATACATATATACGACAGGCTTCTTTCAGTTTCCGTCTACCAAATCCACTCACAAGGCATTGGTCGGCCCAGGGCTATAGCAGAAGACATTTGCCCAAGATGCCACATATATATGATCATTATTTAACATCCCTTTACCGTACTGGGGTGAGAGTAATAGTAGGCATAGAGACGGTGATGGTGGTGGTGAAGACACGCAGAGAGAGAGAGAAAGGAAAAGAGAGGGGGAGAAAGAGAGACAAAGAAATTTAGGGAGAGTTGATGATGTTTTTATTAAAAGTGTGAGTGTTGATGGTGGCAGTAGGAGTAATAATAAGAGAGAGAGAGAGAGAAAGAGTGGTCATGAGAGAGAAAGAGGGACTGAACACTGAACCAACATACTGAACACAATTCTTTTACTGACACGTTTAGCCTTTTTAGTGATGGTAATGGGGGTGATAGTAATGGTATGAGGTGTAGTTGTGAGAGAGGTGGAGGTGGCAGTGATGATGGTGGTGGTGGTGAGGGATGACGGTGATAGTGCGTGATGTGAAAGACAGTGGAAGTGGTGATGGAGGGGAAGGCAGCGAAAGAAAAGGTATTGATGATGGTGGCATCAGAAGTCTGAATGGTGTGTGCGCGGAAGATGTGGTGGCGATGATGATGGCACTGTTGTTTATCATACAGCTTTGCAAAAAGTTCCAAGTCATCTCACCATACATATAGGTACATATATAATTACATACATATACACACGTTATATATATATATCTTTATATATAAAAGAGAGGTTGTGTGCTGTCTGTCTCCTACGATTTAGATTCCTAACTACTCCCACATTTTGCGGTGCAGTTTAACCAAAACCGGGTATCTTATAGTCGTGATTCATATCGAGCCCTTCTGGGTATTAGCGCGCGTCTACGATGAGTCTACGATTTAAAAAAAAATTTACCATCAATTTTTTCCATTTTTAATGCATTTTTGGCATATATAAGGGAAGTAACTCTCTAAAAATTTATTATTAAATCTCAGAACGTAAAAAGCTACAGTAACCCCCCACCCCTTTGTGGTTAGCCATATTGAGATGGCTATTATACTTTACATCTCTAAAAATGCTTATATAGTTATTTCCCTTACAAACCCAAGCAATAATAATAATGATAAATTTTTTAATTTATATACATATATATATATATATATATATATATATATATATATGGAGAGAGAGAGAGAGAGTTAAGAGACAGAACCTCCATATATATATATATTATATATGTATATTTACGAAAGATTGCCGAAACTATGCATAGTCCAGAAAGGAAAGGGTAAACGTTTTTATTTCTCTTCCCATTTCAGAATTACAACTATTAGTGGTTTGGAGTTTAACTGCTCTTTCTGGTGAGTCAGATGTCCTATTATGACCATCTCTTATATGCTTGTATGTACATATATATATATATATATAAATATTGCCTACACTCTCAGAGTGGTTGGCGTTAGGAAGGGCATCCAGCTGTAGAAACACTGCCAGATCAGACTGGAGCCTGGTGCAGCCTCCTGGCTTACCAGACCTCGGTCGAACCATCCAACCCATGCCAGCATGGAAAATGGATGTTAAACGATGATGATGATGATGATTTTCTTTGATTTTTTTTCTTTTTATTTGTTTCAGGCATTTGATTGTGGCCATGCTGGAGCACCACCTTTAGTCGAACAAATTGACCCCAGGATTTATTCTTTGTAAACCTAGTACTTATTCTATCAGTCTCTTTGGCTGAATCATTAAGTTATGGGAACGTAAACACACTGACTTTGATTGTCAAGTGCTGGTAGGGTGACAAACAGAAACATACAAATACATACATACATAAAAACTTATATATATATATATTTTAATAATATGTTGTTATTATTATTAATATCAGGAAATCCTCTTCCTCATCATCATCGTTTAACGTGCTTTCCAGGCTAGCATGGGTTGGACGATTTTGACTGAGGGCTGGCGAACCAGGTGGATGCACCAGGCTCCAGTCTTGATCTGGCAGAGTTTCTAGTGCTGGATGCCCTTCCTAATGCCAACCACTCTGAGAGTGTAGTGGGTGCTTTTTACGTGCAACCAGCATGGGGGCCAGTCAGGAGGTACTGGCAATGACCTCGCTCGAATCTTTTTACACATGCCACCAGCACAGGTGCCAGTAAGGCAATGTTGGTAATGATCACGCTTGAATGTTGCCCTTTTACGTGCCACCGGCACAGAAGCCAGTTGGCTGCTCTGACAACGATCATACTTGGATGATGCTCTTGGCACCTTACTAGCACGAACACAAGTGCCAGTAAAAAATTCTTCAGAAAGATATATACGTGTGTAAAATAATTGTTGTATTAAAAATATAAATATATATCAAAATATATATAAATATGTATAAGTATAAATATATAATGTATATGACAGTTTAAAAGATTTGAATTAAGTTTTTAAAGCACCTTACAATCTTCTGAAGAATTTTCTAATATTGATTTCCTGATATCAATAATAATATGTTATAAAATATTTATAATCACTCGTGTTAAATATATAAATATTAAATATATAAATACTTTAATAGTATTAATACGTTGACACAATAGAGCACTCAATATAAATTCAGTATAGAATATTCTCATTGAATATATTTAACTAAAGATTTATATACATATATATATATACGTCATCGTTGACAGAGTGGCTAAGTGACTTCTGTGCCAGTGGTGCATAGAAGGTACCATTCGAGTGTGATCGTTACCAGTGTCGCCTTACTGGCACTTGTGCCCGTGCTAGTAGGGTGCCAAAAGCACCATCCGAGCATGATCGTTACCAGAGAGGCTAACTGGCTTCCGTGCCGGTGGCACGTAAAAGGGCACCATTCGAGCATGATCGTTACCAGCATCGCCTTACTGGTACTTGTGCCGGTGGCATGTGTAAAAAGATTCCAGCAAAGTCATTGCCAGTACCGCCTGACTGGCCCCCATGCCGGTGGCAATTA
>NC_043001.1:11186563-11196563 GCF_006345805.1 Octopus sinensis | reverse complement strand
TACAATATTACAAAAACCAATAATATGTTTTGCATGTACCATCATGAAATTAGCATTAGCTTATCTCACTCTTTCTCACAGAACCCCTAGAAACCTTTTGCAGAATCCTAGTGTTCCAGGGAACTCCGGTTGAGAAGCACTGATATATATATATATATATTATTATTATTAGTATTATTATTCAGGCCATATGGCATAGTGGTTAAGAGTGCAGGCTCTTAATTCCGAGTTTAATTCGAGGCGGTGAACTGAACAACAACAACAACAAACTTATTTTCTGGAATGTACGTAGAAAGTTATATCCTAAATAATAATAAAATAATATAAGCATTTTAAAACCAACTATAAAGTACAATAAAATTATTTAAAAACCTATTATGTTATCAAAAAATATAACATATAAAGCATATTACTCTACCACTGGTATTTGAGTACTCTTTTTTCCACCTTGTTTCACATTTATGTGTTTACTCCGGTCTAACCCGCTCCTTGTAAAAGTTTGAGCGACTCTGCACAAGTAGGAAGAACAAACAGCTGAAAAAGATGGAACTTTACCCGCTGGATTTTTCTCAGAAAAATATACCTATCCCTGCACGGAAACAATATATCAAAGGTCTTATAGAGAAAACGGAAGAGTTTATTAGAGACTGAGATGGAAAGCCTTCTTCTTTGATAATAAACAGAAAATAGAAGGTAACAAATATGGATTTAAATCTCCCAGAAACCCGCCACCGATTCCGGAATTAGAAGCCTTCGAGAAAGACCTTTTCGAGCTTATTAGGAAAATTAAATTCCGCAAATTTACCAACCATTGCAAAAAAACATGAGAGAAAAAATTAAGGAGATTAACGACTCGAATAAGATCTTCGTTAATTCTGACACAGACAAGGAACTTATATGCACTTGATAAGGACGTTTATAAACGCCTGATTTCGAATAGTGTCACGGACACATACAAAAAAGACAACACGAATATATACAAAGAGGTGAACTAGAAGCAAGAGGAATAGCTAACGATCTTAAGATTAGCGATAGGATTGAATACCTTTCACCACGACCAGCTTTTATTACTCTGAAAGACCATAAAGACAATTTTAGTAGAAAACCCAAATGTAGATTGATAAATCCGGCTAAAACTGAGATAGGAATTATTAGCAAAAATATTTTGGACCGTATTTTAGTTAAGTTAGATAGTGAAGTAGACTTGAGAATTTGGAAGAATAGTAAGTCAGTTATAGAGTGGTTTAAAGGTATTAGCTATAAGAATAATTGTAGTTTCACACAATTCGACATTATTGACTTTTTTACCCGTCGATATCTAGGACGTTGCTCCTAAGGGCATTGGACTTCGCCAGCAGTATGTCAACATCGATAGCTCGGAAATTGAAATTATTATGCATGCGAGGAAATCGCTTCTGTTTTTCGAGGATTCCACCTGGATTAAGAAGACTGAGGATTCTCTTTTCGATGTACCGATGGGGGCATACGACGGGGCTGAATTATGTATGCTCATAGGAGCCTTTATTCCATAATCTAAAAATAGAATTCCCATTTATAGATGCAGGTCTATATAGGGATGACGGCCTTATAGCCACGCATAATCTAAACGGCCATGAATCAGATAGACTTAGGAAGGACCTTATAGCTTTCTTTCAAAGGATGGGCTTACGGATTACGATAGATACTAACCTGAATAGTGTAGATTTTTTAGACGTAAATTTTAATGTAAGATCGGATAGATTTAAACCTTTCCGTAAGCCCAATGAAAAGCTATCGTATATTAGCAAAGATTCGAACCATCCACCAGTTATCCTTAGCAACTTAGTCAGCAATGTAGGTAGAAGAATATCTTCAATTTCTTCGGACGAGGCAGCATTCCATAATGCTGCACCTTATTACGATAGCGCATTAAAGAATAGTGGATTCTCGGAGAAGATCCAGTTCAACCAGCTTAATGCTAATAATAATGCTGCACGAAGAACTAGGACCAGGAAAGTTTTGTGGTTCAACCCGGCTTTCAATTTGGCCGTAAAGACTAATATAGGTAAGGAATTTTGAGATTAGTCTCTAAGCATTTTAAGCAGGGTCATAAATTCTACAGAATATTTAATAGAAGAACCCTGAAGGTTAGCTATTCTTGTTGCAGAAATTTCGCCTCTTACATTAGCCAACATAATAGGAAGCTAATTGAGATTAGACATGGTGCCGAGCCCATTAAGAAATGTAATTTTCAAAACGAAAGCTCCTGTCCGTTAGAAGGGAAATGTCTAGTGAAAGGAGTAGTTTATAGAGCCAAGGTGCAAGTGGAAGGCTCATCGGAATACAAGACATACACAGGGGCTTCAGAAAATTCATTTAAAACAAGATTTTATTCTCATAAGAATTCTTTTAAATACCCAGAGAATAGGAAGAAAACCAGCCTAGCAAAATATGTCTGGGAACTAAAAGAAAAGGAAGCCCCACCTTTCAACGTGACATGGAGCATTCTGGACAGGGCGGCACCATACAGGCATGGAGCTTACAAATATAATTTCAAGTGCAGGCTTTGCTTATTAGAGAAAATGCACATCTTATTCAAAGACAATAATTCTTTGAATCAAAGAAGTGAGTTAATGAACTTATGTAGGCACGCGGCTAAATTAAATGTCGAATATAAATATACCATATGGATAGAGTATATATTTTGTATTTTGATTTTTGATTTTGATTTTGACTCTTGAGCGCTACGACGGATCTATAGCAAAGTCTTATTGTTTCTACATATATATTAGGAAAAACCTACAAACTTTGTTTTCATGTTATTGTATTGCATAGGATTACCTTGATTATTTATATTACCTTGATTATTTATAAATGACCCAAAATAGGATGTTATATTTTATTTTATTTTATATGTCTTTCGTATATATTTTTATTAATGCGAACAACCTACAAACTTTGTTTTCATGTTATTGTATTGCATAGGATTACCTTAATTATTTATATTACCTTGATTATTTATAAATGACCCAAAATAGGATGTTATATTTTATTTTATATGTCTTTCGTATATATTTTTATTAATGCACCCATTTTTTAAAAGCAATGCTTTTTTTTTTTTTTTTTTTTTAAAAAAGCAATGTTGTCAAAATTAGAATGTTTATATAAGTATGTGTATAGCAAAGCATATGTATTTGTAAGCATGCGTATCTGTGTATGTGTAAGTGAAAGTATGCTTGTGCTTAAGCACGCATACACACGACGGTATGTATATGTATCAATTCAAACTTGTGTATGTATACTGGCCTCTATAGATGCCAATAATATCGCTACAAGTTTTTTCCCCACCCCTCCTTCGTTCCTTTTTCTCTCTTTCCCTTTCTTTCGTTCCCCCTCCTTGCTCAGTATATGAGAATTGCTACATAGATGAATTTTAGCTTGCGTGCGAGACGGTTTGCGTGAATATATGTACACATGCTTTTATGTGTATAATTTAGATTCATATTCATACGTCTGTATATGTATGTATGGCGTTTACGCGCATCCTTTTGTGTATGTTGATATATATATGTGGATTTTAATATAAATATGTATTGCAGTATTTTATAACAGGTTTAATTTCTATGCATTAATTTGTACTGTCTTTATTAACGGCAATAGGTTTTTTTCCTCGTTTTTTTTCCTCAGATTTTATAATTTTTATAATTTTTATAAGTTTTTTTATATATATATACATATATTTTTGACCTTTTTGTTTATCGCTCGAAGATTGACCGTTTTTTCTAAAGGGCCAATCAAACAAGTCCATTTCTTTTTAAAGGTGTAGCGTTTGTAAGAGTATAGATTGAATTAATATATAATTTCCATTCTAGCAAAAACTGTCTGATGAACGGCAACGAGAAACTCAGAGTAACAGATTTTGTTGAATTTTCTGCTGCTTAAAATAAAGTATATATATATATATATATATATTTATATATGCTGTTAGGCGCAGGAGTGGCTGTGTGGTAAGTAGCTTGCTTACCAACCACATGGTTCCAGGTTCATTCCCACTGCGTGGCACCAAGGGCAAGTGTCTTCTACTACAACCTCGGGCCGACCAAAGCCTTGTGAGTGGATTTGGTGGACGGAAACTGGAAGAAGCTCGTCGTATATATGTATATATATATGTATGTGTGTATGCATTTGTGTGTCTGTGTTTGTCCACCCACCATTGCTTGACAACCGATGGTGGTGTGTTTACGTCCTCGTAACTTAGCGGTTCAGCAAAAGCGACTGATAGAATAAGGACTAGGCTTACAAAGAATAATTCCTGGGGTCGATTTACTCGACTAAAGGCGGTGCTCCAGCATGGCTGCAGTTAAATGACTGAAACAAGTAAAAGAGTAAAAGAGTATATACATATATATATATATATACTAGCAGTATCGCCCAGCGTTGCTCGGATTTGTAAGGGAAATAACTATATAAGCATTTTTAGAGATGTAAAGTATAATAGCCATCTCAATATGGCTAACCACAAAGAGGGGGGGTGTTACTGTAGCTTTTTACGTTCTGAGATTTAATAATAAATTTTTAGAGAGTTACTTCCCTTATATATGCCAAAAATGCATTAAAAATGGGAAAAATTGATGGTAAATTTTTTTTTAAATCGTAGACTCATCGTAGACGCGCGCTAATACCCTGAAGGGCTCGATATGAATCACGACTATAAGATACCCGGTTTTGGTTAAACTGCACTGCAAAATGTGGGAGTAGTTAGGAATCTAAATCGTAGGAGACAGACAGCACACAACCTCACTTTTATATATAAAGATATATATATATATATATATATATATATATATATATATCATCATCATCATCGTTTAATGTCCGTTATCCATGCTAGCATGGGTTGGACGGTTCGACCGGCGATCTGGGAAGCCAGAAGGCTGCACCAGGCTCCAGTCTTATCTGGCAATGTTTCTACAGCTGGATGCCCTTCCTAGCGCCAACCACTCCATGAGTGTAATGGGTGCTTTTAACGTGCCACCCGCACAGGTGCCAGGCGAGCCTGGCAATGGACACTGTCGGATTGGTGCAATTTACGTGCCACCGGCACGGAAGCCAGTCGAGGCGGCGCGGGCATCGGCCACGAGTTGGATAGTGCTTTTTATGTACCACCAGTCCAGGGGTCCTGGCATCTGCCGGGTGCCAGTCATAGGATTGGTTCAATTCGATTTCGATTTCACTTGCCCCAACGTGTCTTCGCAAGCAAAGGGTGTTGGCATGGGTGCCTGTCGTCGGATGAGGTTCTATATCGACTTCGCTTGCCTCAACAGGTCTTTGTGTCCAAGGGAGGAAAGGCATGCATAAGTGGGCTGGGCCCACTTGTCCTGCCTGGTCTTCTCACGTACAGCATATTTCCAAAGGTCTCGGTCGCTGGTCATTTCCTCAGTGAGGCCTAAAGTTCGAAGGTCGTGCTTCACCACCTCGTCCCAGGTTTTCCTGGGTCTACCTCTTCCACGGGTTCCCTCACTGCTAGGGATTGAAACTTTCTCACACACCTATCTTCATCCATTCTTGCCACATGACCATACCAGCGCAATCGTCTTTCTTGCACACCACAACTGATGCTTCTTAGGTACAACATTTCTCTCAAGGTACTAACGCTCTGTCGAGTAAGTACACTGACATTACACATCCATTGGAGCATAGTGGCTTCATTCCTCGCGAGCTTACGCATGTCCTCAGCAGTCACGGCCCATGTTTCACTGCCATGTAGCATGGCTGTTCGTACACATGCATCACACACTCTGCCTTTTACTCTGAGTGAGAGGCCTTTAGTCACCAGCAGAGGTAAGAGCTCCCTAAACTTTGCCCAAGGCTATTCTTATTGTAGCAGCTACACTTTCAGTGCACCCACCCCCACTACTGACTTGATCACCTAGATAACGGAAGCTATCAACTACTTCTAGTTTTTCCCCCTGGAAAGTGACGGAAGTTGTTTTCTGCAGATTTTCGGAGGTTAATGCTCCCGAGCATCTGCCACATACGAAAACTATCTTCCCAGTTAGCCTACCTTTGACATTGCTGCACCTCTTATGTGTCCATAGCTTACACTGGGTACATCTTATAGAGTTTCTACCTACACCTTTTCTACAGATCGAGCAGGGCCATCTTCCTGAAGACATTTGTGGATTGTCTACCTTCCTACTTATTAGTACTTTGGTTTTAGCTAGGTTGACTCTAAGGCCCCTCGATTCTGAACCCTCCTTCCACACCTGGAACTTCTCCTCCTGTTCTGATAGTGACTCAGCAATTAGAGCAAGGTCGTCAGCATAGAGGAGCTCCCAGGGGCAACCTGTCTTGAATTCCTCCGTTATTGCCTGGAGGACTATGATAAATAGGAGGGGGCTGAGTACTGAACCCTGGTGGACCCCAACCTCTACTTTGAATTCTTCTGTGTACATGTTGCCAACCCTAACCTTACCTACGGCATCTCTGTACATGGCTTGCACAGCCCTCACCAGCCATTCATCTATCCCTAGTTTCCTCATTGACCACCAGATAAGGGATCGGGGGACCCTATCAAAGGCTTTCTCCATGTCAACGAAAGCCAGGTACAGGGGCTTATCTTTGGCTAGGTATTTCTCCTGCAGCTGCCTTACCAGGAATATAGCATCAGTGGTACTTTTCCCTGGCACGAACCCAAACTGCATCTCATCTAAACTAACTCTCTCTCTAATTAGTGGGCTATGACCCTCTCCATAACCTTCATTACCTGATCAAACAGTTGATACCTCTGTAATTATTTGTATCTAGGGCGTCACCTTTACCTTTGTAGCAGTTGACTAGTATGCTGCTACACCAGTCATTGGGTATGACTCCTTCGTGTATCACCTGGTTGACTATACGGGTGACTAGGTTATAGCCAACATTGCCAGATATTTTGAGCATCTCTGCAGTAATTCCTGATGGGCCTGGGGCTTTCCCTGTCTTCATGCTTCTAATTGCTTTAACTACCAAAGAATTTTCAACTCGGATGGCTGGTCCCTCTGTTGGGTTGACATTTGGCAGACTCTCTTTATCCCATTCATTTTCTTTATTCAGCAACCTTTCATAGTGGCATCTCCAAAACTCTCTGTTTGCATCCTCATTTAGCGCAAGTGAACCATCATCCATGCGAACACACTTCTCTCCTACCACGAAATACCTTGCAACACGAAATACCTCAAGTCTTTCATCCTCACGGCTCAGAACATTGGCAAATTTTTTCTTATCCACTTCCCCTCTGGCTAAATAAACCTGTCTCCTAGCTTCCCTCCTGGCTGTCTGATATATATATATATATATTATATATTATATATATATATAAATAATATAAGAGTGGTCACTATATGGCTCACTCTAGCACCAGTTAATCCAAAAGGTTTCAACCACAAAAATACATGTTTCCCATGAAAGTCAGTACGATTGTTAGCTCACACGGACAGGGCAAATAAAAAATAACAAAAATACAGATTATTTTGGGACAATTGTTTCGCTATTAAGAATTAAATGTAATTTTACTTACAAAAAAATCCACTTGTAGCTCGTCAGCCAAAACTATCTGGATGAAATCCACTCAATCACACGCCAGATTTTACCATAACGATAAATACGCGTGTGGTTCAATTGATTACATCCGACGTTATAATTCAAATGCCCCAACTAACAGCGCGCCAAACTTTCACGGAAAACAAATACAGCATTTAGAAATAAATGCAGCATAATTATAATTAATTAATAAGGGTGAGAGAATTAGATACTAATTTAATAGTATATCTATTCAATTATATATATATATATTGGTTATCTTATGTTATGCTTCAAAGTCGTTTGATTGAAGATGCAAAGGGTAGGTTTAGCATTTTCATACTTATATTCTTGAAATATCATGCCGATGAGTGGAAATGAATTTTACAATTCTAAGCCCGAAACGCATACATGATTAATCGAATGACTGGTTGTTTTTTGTTATTTTATCTTCTTTTGGCCTATGTGAATTATGAGTATTGCTGTCTGTGGAGTTATATTTGTAGTTAAAAGAATTAGTCGGTCTTGACTGCTATTTCTAAATTTTCAGTATGTGGTGAAGCAACTTTTTGCTAAACCCTTGATTATATATATAATTATAAAAAAACTTTTTATATATGTTTTAACCGATAATGGGGTTTTTTTCCATACCGAAGCTACTTGGTAAAATTTGTTTATTATTGAATTAATAATTTTTTACCCTATATCTATAATATATATATATATATATATATATATATATCCTCTTTTTCTCTCTCTCTCTGATTCCTTTGCCCCCTTTCTTTTCTCTCTATTCTCCTCTCACGTGACCGCTGGTCAACCAGCCTTTCGGCTTCTAACCAGCGCCATGAGAAGATCGTTGTCTTCGTCTGCCAAAAAAGGCATTTTTTTCCAAATACGACAGCTAAACTAAGTTGTACTGCCTATTAGTCGTAAGACACCTGCTGTTTTTGTCCTGTTTTTACTATTATTGTTTTTTGTATTTTATATTCGTGTGGCATCGTCCGTTTTTCTGTCCCTGTTTCGTATACATTCGATCCTTTTCCCAAGAAATCTAATGCTCGTAGCTTAGTTTTTCCTTGGGGCTGGCCGGATCGGAGCGATCTGAAGATTAATCAGCCGAAATTGCTAGGATGATCCGGTTCTTGACTGAAGATTGAAGGCTTCGAATGTCCCGTCCGTGTTTTTTGTATCATCTTCTAAATGTTTTTACGTTCTTGTCCCAGTTTGTTTTTTTCACATATAATATATATATATATATATATATATATATATATATATATATATATATATATATATATATTTTATGAGTGAATGTGTATATATATATATATATATATGTTATAAATCCTTAAATCCTTAAAAATGTTTTAGCCCGAAGGCCGCGGCCATGCTGGGGCACCACCGCTGTATGTATATATATATACATATACATACACACACACACACACATACAGAGGAAAATAGTGAGGTTGAGAGAGAGAAAGACAGACAGACAAGCTGATTGAAAGCTATGATTTCTGATTGGAACCAGTGGAATGCACATAAAGGGAGGCAACTGAAGATTTATCAAACTTCTTCAGCAACTTTTCGAGAAACGATTTGGATTTTGGACAACAACAACAAAAAAAATTTAAATGTCTATAAAAATAAAATAAAATACAATAAATTAGAAATTCAAGAAACACGAAAGGGGAAGTGGTGGTGGTGGTGGTGGTGGTAGTCTATGTGTGTGTGTGTGTGTGTTTTAGTGATGTGGTTAGGAATGAAGAAAAGGAAAGAGAGAAAAGATATTTCATGTTTTTCTTGTAAATCCTTCCTTCTCTCTCTCTATCACTCTCCCTCTCTCTATTTAGCCCTCTCTCTTTCTCTTTTTCTCTCTCTACTTCTGTCTCTCTTTTCACTCTCTTTCCCCTTTCTCTTCCTCCCTCTCTCAATCTCCCCTCTCTATCTCTCTCTCTCTCTCTCTCTTTGCCTTCCTCTCTTCCACCCTCTTTCTTTCTAATTTCTCATTTCCCCCTCTCTCTCTTTATCTCTTTATCTCTTTCTTTCCCTATCTCCTTCTTTCACACACAAACACACACCACACACACTCTCTCTCTCTTTCTCCCCTACCTTCTTCTCTCTCTCTCTCTTTCTCCTCTACCCCTTCTCTCTCTCTCTCTCTCTCTCTCTCTCTCCTTTTATTTGGTATTTTTGATTGATTTCACAGAATTCTTTTTCTTCTCTCTTTTCCATTTCTTTTCGTTTCTTTCCAATTCTTTCCCCAACTTCATTTCAATAACAAAGAACGGAAAACACCAAAAACAAAACTAAACAAAGCAAAACTGACTGTCCATCTTCATTTGAAGAACATTCTGTTAACCACCATCCCCTCCTACACACACAGCACCACAGCAGTTGTAGTGGCAGCAGCAATAGTAGTAGTGGTAGTGGTGGTGGTGGTAGTAGTAGTATTAGT